>NC_041353.1:70000-92500 GCF_004354835.1 Perca flavescens
CACGGTTTGGTTCGTATCACGGTTTTAGGGTCACGTTTTTCGGTTCTGTACGGTTCTTGTTATTTTTTCTCTTTAATCTTTAACACTCCAGAATATACTTCAGCATATGATATATACTAAAATTAGCATATTGAATGCATGTTGCACAATACATGCACACAGTGGCAGTTCTATATATTGTTTTATTTCATCATAGGTAACATGAAATCCTAAATGTTCCCACACACCAGACTATTTTCGTAAAAGACAAGATTGTATTCTGAACGAGCCGCCATGACAGTCCGTTTGTTTGAAATTTTGGAGCAGCCAGACCCATGTGACGCGAACGTCCAATCAGCTGCCATGGGTTGCGTTCATCAAATTCATCCTGCTCGTCATTTCCAGTAAGTGTTTTAACATCGGTGTCGAAAGTGGGCGCTACGGCAGGAAGTACCACCCCTACGGTGTACGCATCGTTAAAAGGTTCCTGGGCCTCCAGGGTTAGAACTTTGGTATTGAATGACGAGGCAGTTTTAGAAACTTGACAGAGTCTCTGAGTCTCAGGGTAAGTTCAGAGTGTGGAAGTGCTGAGTCCATACAGGTCTCATGTATCAGAGCGTTCTCTGCACTGCTTTCATTCATTCATTCTTTATTCATTCTTTATTCATTCATTCTTTATTTATTGTCGTAGATCTGAGAGGCGCCAACGATCACAAAAACCGTAACTGAGAAACAATCGAGGTGTTTCACTGCTGATTGGTTTGGGTTTCACTGGTTTTAAGTTTAAGGGTTTACTCTCAACGGTGTGAGACCAGGACCACGTTCAGCCCAGGCAGCACGCGGCAACCCCTTTATTACACCTGGGAGGGGGCGGGGGAGGAGGGGCTGTGAGCTCTCTGCCTTTCATCACCTGGGCCCAGTTTTTCAAAAGTAATCCAGTGGGATTTCGGATCACGGATTGGATCAAATCTTGGAAATGGGTTTTTCAAAAGTAGAAGAGGGATTCTGAACTAAGATCAGAGCAGGTAATGGCATCTTCCATTTGATCTGGATCAAAGGTGCCCTTTGGACTCTCTTTGGGATCTATTTGATCCAAAAACAGGATTATCCTGATCCAATCAGAGGGGTGGATTCAGTTGGGATTTTTCAAACCTAATAAAATCAGTGTTTTTTTTAAAGGAACACGCCGACTTATTGGGAATTTAGCTTATTCACTAATCACTAATGAGACACAGCCGTCTTCTAACCGTAAACAAACCGGGAACTATATTCTCAGGCGGAAGAATATAGTACTTGGGCGGAGTGATATGCTTGCAGCAAGCCTGTCTGAGAATATAGTTCTCAGTTTGTTTACTGTTAGAAGATGGCTGTGTCTCATGTTACGTTGTTTTTTGTACACGCTGTGACTCTACAAATCACAACATGTAAATAGGAACATGTTGGCGTTATTTTGACACTTATTGGGAGCAGTAAGCTAGTTGGAACCAGTTACCTGCAGGATCTGTGCTAGGCTAAGCTAATGCTGGAGCCGTCAGACAGCATTACAGGACGCACGGAGATGAGAAGGGTATGTATGGACTAGTCTAACTCTGGGGGTTACAGTGAATAAGATAAAGTCCCAATAAGAGATGAGAAGGGTATGTATGGACTAGTCTAACTCTGGGGGTTACAGTGAATAAGATAAAGTCCCAATAAGAGATGAGAAGGGTATGTATGGACTAGTCTAACTCTGGGGGTTACAGTGAATAAGATAAAGTCCCAATAAGAGATGAGAAGGGTATGTATGGACTAGTCTAACTCTGGGGGTTACAGTGAATAAGATAAAGTCCCAATAAGTCAGCGTGTTCCTTTAAGTGAATTATCATAAAATCAATGTTTACTGATGATATATACATGTCTTCATATTTGAAGCATATGTGAACAGACATGCCAACCTTGAAAAACTTTTTTGAGTAACAACCTACTGACTTATTGTCGAAGTTCTGGTTCATGAACACGCACGCAGAAAACATGCCATTACGGCTGTCTCTGATGTCATTTTGGTATGGTTTAGTTCAGCCTAGTTAGCCTATTTCTATGGGATTACTATAATATTGTACCAAAATTGGCCTACTATAAGATTCCTATAATTATTTTTCGTGATGGTTTGTACAGCCTCGGCTACAATGAAAAAGTCCTATTAGTCAATATTTGTCATTGTAGCCGAGGCTACTGATAGTTATATATAGTTATATACTGGCATAGACAGTATATAACTATATAATACTATCAGTAGCTGATATCCAATAGACAGTATATAACTATATATATATTTTTTTCCAGCATGCTCGTGCCTGCTACGCCGTTTTAGCCTACTACCGTCAAGTGTTGTGCTGCGTTCATGCCACCTGGGAATAACCGGGACCGCCCCCGTGGTTACGTTGTTTTTCCGACTGCCAGCGTTCACGTGGTCGGGATGCGTGTTCTTCTTCTTCTGTGATATTGTCGTTTGGCATAACAACTTGTAGCATGACTGCCACCAACGGTTGGCCGTAGCCGAGAGCATCAGGTACAGCTTTACCTGTAGTTCTGTACTGAGCCAGTAGGCTACACTGTTGGCTCCATTTAAGGCTCTGGTCAACAGGATTTGGTCATCCTGAAATTTGGTATTTGGATCCCAGTGGTCCAATCCAATGGTCCTTTAAACAACTGGCATAGAAGTAAGATGGATCAGATGATACTGGACAGCAGAACATGGGATTTCCAAATCCAGATCAATTTGATCCAGATTACATTTTTTGAAAAACTGGGCCCAGGTGTTTACAGACACGTCTTTGCTGATTGGCTATCAGCTGGGACACGCCCACCAAACCAGAGAACACAGAACTCAAAGCTGTTATGTATATATATATATATATATATATATATATATATATATATATATATATATATATACATATATATATATATATATATATATATATATATATATATATATATATATATATGAACTTTGTGTGTTAATCTGTCGATCACATTTTAATGTTTCTTGTAGCGTTGCAACTGTTGATTAATTTCATTATCAGTTAATCTTCTGATCTATATTCAATCAATTAGTTTAAAGAATGATGATAAGTATTACTAAACAACTAGACTAATGTTACATTACATACATCACCTTTTGGTTCAAAGATATATTTACACACAATACTATAATACTGTGTATAATACTGCATATTTCCCAGTAAGTAAAAGAGTAAAAAGGAAAGCTGGTGTATGAATGAATACTGCAACTGTTTATTGAAATCCTGAACACAGATGTTACAGGACACATCTGGAAGTCTTCATATTAATAAAACTTGTTTTAGACTAAACTCCCAGGGATGGAAACATCCAGAACCAACATCCAGAACATCCACAACATCCAGAACCAACATCCAGATCATCCAGAACCAACATCCAGAACCAACATCCAGAACAGACCTGCAGACTACAGAGTTTTAATGTGTAGTCGTGTTAAAGAGAAGAACCGAGATACATATATACAGTACAGACCAAAAGTTTGGACACACCTTCTCATTCAATGCGTTTCCTTTTTATTTTCATGACTATTTACATTGTAGATTCTCACTGAAGGCATCAAAACTATGAATGAACACATATGGAATTATGTACTTAACAAAAAAGTGTGAAATAACTGAAAACATGTCTTATATTTTAGATTCTTCAAAGTAGCCACCCTTTGCTTTTTTTATTAATAAGGGAAATAATTCCACTAATGAACCCTGACAAAGCACACCTGTGAAGGTAAAACCATTTCAGGTGACTACCTCATGAAGCTCATTGAGAGAACACCAAGGGTTTGCAGAGTTATCAAAAAAAGCAAAGGGTGGCTACTTTGAAGAATCTAAAATATAAGACATGTTTTCAGTTATTTCACACTTTTTTGTTAAGTACATAATTCCATATGTGTTCATTCATAGTTTTGATGCCTTCCGTGAGAATCTAAAATGTAAATAGTCATGAAAATAAAAAGGAAACGCATTGAATGAGGTGTGTCCAAACTTTTGGCCTGTACTGTATATCTATATATATATATATATATCTATATATATAGATTTATATATGCAGAGACCTGAAAGAGCTAACCCTTTAACTCTGAAACCATCCCAAGCTTTCCTTTAAACTGAGACCAGATCAGATGTTTAAACTGTAAAATCAGCTGTTATCGACCGTTAATCTGATAAAACTGTATAGACAGTATAGACAGTCCTGCAGCTGGTGAAGATGAAGATGATGATGATGATGATGAAGATGAAGATGATGACGAGGCAGACAGGTCAGGACAAACTGTCAGAGTCCGACTCTTCTGCTTTAATCAGCGTCATTGTTTTCATTACATCTGTACCGTTAGTGAAGATTCTTTTTTTCCCTAAAGATTGCTGCGTTCAGGGCCCCTGGATGGTGCGTTCAGGGCCCGGCGGGGGCCCAGGGCCCTTGGATGGTGTGTTCAGGGCCCGGCGGGGTGCCCAGGGCCCTTGGATGGTGTGTTCAGGGCCCGGTGGGGGCCCAGGGCCCTTGGATGGTGTGTTCAGGGCCCGGCGGGGGCCCAGGGGCCCTGGATGTGCTGGTTCTGCAGCAGCCTCTGCAGCTCCTTGAACTGCTCCACAGTCTGGTCCTTGACGTCTGGGTTTGAGATCTGAAGCCGGATGCTGTCGGTGGACCAGCTCAGCTCTCCAGAGAACATCTCCGTCAGGATCCGGGCCACCACCGGCACCACCTGGGCACAACCACAACCAGGTTAAACCAGGACCACGTTCAGCCCCGACAACACGTAGGGGGGTGAGCTCTCTGCCTTGTTATCACCATGAGTTTACAGACATGTGTCTGCTGACTGGCTATCATAACCCTAACCCGAACTAACCATTACCTAACTAACTATTAAAGTCCTGACTAACCATTACCGTCCTAACTAACCATTACTATTATAACTAAACATTACTATCCTAACTAACCATTACCACCCTAACTAACCATTACTGTCCTAACTAAACATTACTATCCTAACTAACCATTACTATCCTAACTAATCATTACTATTATAACTAAACATTACTGTCCTAACTAACCATTACTGTCCTAACTAACCATTACTATTATAACTAAACATTACTATCCTAACTAACCATTACTGTCCTAACTAAACATTACTATCCTAACTAACCATTACTGTCCTAACTAAACATTACTATCCTAACCAACCATTACCACCCTAACTAACCATTACTGTCCTAACTAAACATTACTATCCTAACTAACCATTACTATCCTAACTAACCATTACTGTCCTAACTAACCATTACTTCCCTAACTAACCATTACCGTCCTAACTAACCATTAACGTCCTAACTAACCATTACTATCCTAACTAACCATTACTGTCCTAACTAAACATTACTATCCTAACTAACCATTACCGTCCTAACTAACCATTACTATCCTAACTAACCATTACTGTCCTAACTAACCATTACTATCCTATCTAACCATCACTGTCCTAACTAAACATTACAATCCTAATTAACCATTACTATCCTAACTAACCATTTCTGTCCTAACTAACCATTACTATCCTAACTAACCATGGATCAGTCCGTGGATCTGTTCATTTTTCCGATCCCCAATCCAGATATTTTGTCAATATTGGGACCAATATCCGATCTTAATATCAGATCAGTGCACCCCTAGTCAGAGGTGATAGCCAATCAGCAGAGACGTGTCTGCAGACAGCCAATCATCAGAGACGTGTCTGCAGACAGCAGAGAGTTCAACACGTTTCACTTCAAATAACCGGTTTTCTACATTTAGTCGGCGGTTTAACGGACACAACCTCACAGAGAACTACTATTCATCTATCGGTTAAAATCTCAAAACTTGATCTCATAAAATGCATTTGTCATAATCCCAAATTCAGAGGAAGTTGTTGGTCAATGACCCAAACACAATCTGGGGATTGTTTTCAGCTCGAGGAGGAGAGGAGTTTTAGTTTTAGTCTTCTCCCTCGAGAGAGGAGAGGAATTAAGGAGTTGAAGAAGAGGAGACGAGGAGATGAGGAAAAGGAGATAGGAAACAAGGAGATGAGGAAGAGGACATGAGGAGAGAGGAAAAGGAGAGGAAACAAGGAGATGAGGAGGGACATGAGGAAGAGGAAAGGAGATGAGGAGGCAGTGTTTGTTTGTGAAGGCTCTTCTTCTGTGGTTTATGACCTGCACGATGATGAGCTTCTTCTCTTTGGGTTTCTTGTCGGGCCAATCCTCTCCGAAGCAGAAGAAGATGTCGAAGGGGGGCGGGCTCTCAGCTTCCCCTCGGTGGAACAGGATCAGCCCTGAGGACAGAAGACACATTAGTCCTCATGGAACAGGATCAGCCCTGAGGACAGAAGACACATTAGTCCTCATGGAACAGGATCAGCCCTGAGGACAGAAGACACATTAGTCCTCATGGAACAGGATCAGCCCTGAGGACAGGAGACACCGAGACACATTAGTCCTCATGGAACAGGATCAGCCTTGAGGACAGAAGACATGAGACCCACTTATACTTAAGGGTGCAACTACGTTCATGGTAAATTAATAGCCAAAAGAGAGAGGCAGCAGAGCAGACCCTCCAATTATTGGTTCTTAGGGTCAAAGTTAACAGAAAAAAACACAAATGTCTTGTCTTGTCCTGATGTCTTGAGGAGCACAATGGACATAAATCCTGGACTTTATTGTGTTTTTATCCTCGATTGTATTAGATGTCTTTTCATGTCCATGGCATTTTTGATACAATTAAATAAATCAAATCAAAATAAAAAGTATGGCAGACCATGTTAGGTCCCGACTATAATGTGTGGATTATCTTCTGGATGAATGGATGTGGATCAGGGTTAGAACAGATTAGTAGATTATTAGAATAGTTGGAGATTAATTTAATATCTGATATTTAATGGATGGATCTCTGCAGCTGTGTGTAGATGATTTCGGGCTCAGTGATTGGTCACCTTGCAGGAAGTCGTTGAGGCTGAACACTTTGATCTTCTTCTCCCGCTCCATGGGGTTTGGGCCTCCGTGTTCGGACACTCCCGGGCCGGACCAGAACACCTTGCACTGGCAGAGGCGCACGGCGTAGATGTCCTGCTGCCAGATCTCCAGGATCAGACCGCGCTCCATCACGTCCAGCAGGGCGTCTGTGTAGAACTTCTGCTTGTGGTTCTGCAGATCAGCGGTGCCGGGGAACCGGACCTGCTGCAGGCTGACAGGCCCCAGCAGGTCCACCTGCTCCGGGGTCGGCTCCAGCAGCCCGAAGAACAGCCGGCAGCCCTGAGGGTTACTGACGGTCAGGCAGCCCATCGGCCGGCCGCGGTACTGGAACTTCAGCTCCAGGTCCGTTACTAGGGCAACACACAGGTACTGTAGCTGTTACTACGGCAACACACAGGTACTGTATTTGGTATTGTGTTTACATGCTTTAATGTTCCAAAGAAACTTTATTTTCCTCATCCTGTCTGCCTGCATATTCCTGTATTCACCTTCTTCTTGAAATGTTTAAGCGCCTGTCTCTTTAAGAAAAAGCCAGTCTGCTCTAATTGGTCAGCGTATCAGTCGGGGAATGACTGTAACGGCACTTTCTACCCAGAAATAGTTTAGTCCTGCAGCTCGTTTAAAGCGCGTAAAGCTGTCTTCATAAAGCACCTCCACCTGCTTTATAATCAACAGACATGAACATCTCTCTTTACAACGTGGGGCCTTTAAATGATCAGATCAGACAGGAACATGATGAGAAATTATCTAATGGAATTTAGTTAACAATAGACTTTAAACGGGTGCTGATTCAGTGTTGTGATATTCAGAGTCAGAGTGTTACCACAAAACCTGTTACGCCGTGTTGTGATATTCAGAGTCAGAGTGTTACCACAAAACCTGTTACGCCGTGTGTTACACCACACCTTCCTGCTGGGAGCTAACAAGTGAGGTAACAGGTGTGAGCCAACAGGTGTGGCCTCCAGGTGGAAGCTAACAGGTGGGAGCCAACAGGTGTGAGCTAACAGGTGGAAGCTAACAAGTATGAGCTACCAGGTGGAAGCTAACAGGTGTGAGCTACCAGGTGGAAGCTAACAGGTGTGAGCTACCAGGTGTGAGCTAACAGGTGTGAGCTACCAGGTGTGAGCTAACAGGTGTGAGCTAACAGGTGTGAGCTAACAGGTGTGAGCTACCAGGTGTGAGCTAACAGGTGTGAGCTACCAGGTGTGAGCTACCAGGTGTGAGCTACCAGGTGTGGCGTCCAGGTGAGGCAACACGACAGACTGAAGGTTCACCTGCTGCTGAATGTAATATGTTGAAATAACAGATTATAAAACAGGTAGCTCAGATCAAGCTCTCTGATTGGTTCATAGACGGGATATTGACATTTTCATTGGAATTCCATTGCTAGGCAACAGCCTGGCCCCTTGTTAACTTCCTGTCACTTAATGTCATTTACAAACACTGCAACAGGAAATCAACTTGGACCCATTTAAAGAGTTTGTCAGTCTTCGTGCTAAGCTAGGCTAACAGTTCCCACTAGGGCTGGGCAATATATTGATATTCTATCAATATCGTGATATGAGACTAGATATCTTCTTAGATTTTGGATATCGTAATATGACATAAGTGTCTTTTTCTGGTTTTAAAGGTTGCATTACAATAAAGTGATGTCCTTTTTCTGAACTTACCAGAGTGTTCTAACTGTTCTGTTATTTGCCTTAACCCACTTAGTCATTATATCTACATTACTGATGATTATTGATCTAATATGTCAGTGTGAAGATATTTTGTTAAAGCACCAATTGTCAACCCTAGAATATCACCACAATATCGATATCGAGGTATTTGGTGAAGAATATGGAGATATCTGATTTTCTCCATATCGCCCAGCCCTAGTTCCCACTGCTTCCTGTCTTAGTGCTAAGCTAGGCTAACAGTTTCTCCTGCTTCCAGTCTTTTTGCTAAGCTAGGCTAACAGTTTCCCCTGCTTCCAGTCTTTTTGCTAAGCTAGGCTAACAGTTACTCACGCGGGACGCTGCTCAGCAGGTCGTACTTGCAGTGTGTTTGGTTCTGGACGTCCTCCATGCTGCTGGCCTCCATGGGGGCGGAGCCAGGGGGGAAGCTCTGCCCCCCCCCCACCCCACCCTGAGCCTGGAGGTCAGGGGTCACAGGGAGGCTGGGGGTTACGGGACCAAACGTCCCGTCAGAGGACAGACTGAAGGGACGGACGTCTGCTTGGGCCGCGAAGCTGAAGAGGGGGGGCTCGCTGGGCCGGGGGTCTGGGGGGACATGACATCATCACATGTCATCATCACATGACATCATCACATGTCATCATCACATGACATCATCACAGGGCTTGACATTAACTTTTTGAGGCACTTGTCCTTCGGACAAGTACATTTACATTTCACTTGTCCATGAACAAAAGTCACTTGTCCGGGTAAAGATTAATCATTTTATAATTTTTTTGTGTTTTGCTAATGCAGAATTTGAACAAACCGTTGAAAGCATCCAAACAATATCAACATCAATAAAATTCAGTTTAAACAGTAGAAACAAACGTGTCCCAAGAATAGATTTCCCCTTCAACAAGAAAAAAGGATCTCCAGACTCATAATACAAAGTAATATGTTGCACGCCGGTGTGCAGAAGTTAATATATTGAGATTCTAAGTGAATATTTTAAAGTTTCTCATTACTTTCAGATTCCTAGTCAATATTCTGAGTTACTAAGTCAATATATTGAGATACTGAACCAATATGTTGAGTTACTAAGTCGATATATTACGATACTAAGCCAATATATTGAGATTAAGTCAATATTTTATAGTTTCTCATTACTTTGATATTCTATATATATATCCTAACCTCTGAGATACTGAATCAATATATTGAGATACTAATTCAATATTGAATATATTGAATATTGACTTGAATTTATACTATATCTAAAATAATTCTGTAGACATAACGTGTTTTTTTTTCTTTCTACAATTTCACTTGATACCCGGCAGAAAGTTACCAGGGGATCCTTTAAAAAGGTGTAGCTACTTTACAGTTGATTATTACCTGATACTTAATCCGCTACAAACGAGTAGCGGAGCAGCTAGTAACGTTACGAGGCAGAGAGCCAGCCGTCAAGAGTCAAATTAACTTCATGCTTCATCCGCACAAAGCACACTTCTATCGCCACGGTGACAGCTTTATTCGCTCGCTTTCTGTGAACGATGTGGGGACGGGGTAACGTTAAAGCGTAGTTAGCATGCTAACGTTAGCTAACTAACACCGGCTGCCTGGCTTGCTGGTTTCGCCGTGCTTTCATGCTGTATTGCTTACAGAGAATGAGCTGAACAGTGGGCTGGGTCTAACGTCAGCGGGCTGGGTCTAACGTCAGCGGGCTGGGTCTAACGTCAGCGGTCCGCTCACCCGCTGCTGCTGGGTCTAACGTTAGTTAATGTATTTGTTTCAAATCGGTAAAGTCAAATCTGTAACATAAACGGAATGAGTGGCACATAATAACGTATATAATGCTTCATCCACACAAAGCACATTGCTATCGCCACGAGTGACTTCTGTTTTCAGCTTGTTTTCTGTGAACGATGTGGCGAGGAGGTAACGTTAAGGTGGAGTTAGCAAGCTAACACCGGCTAGCTCGCCGTGCTTTCATGCTGCTTCACTTACAGAGAATGAGCTGAACAGCGGGCTGGGTCTAACGTTAGCGGCCTGCCGACCCGCTGCCTGGGATTGTGGGGTAAAATATGTATTTGTTTCAATTCTGTAACATAGACAAAATGAGTGGCACATAACGTGAAGTAACATGGTATTTTGTTTGAGTTTTAACTTGTCCAGTGGGGCAAGTAAATTTCTCTTCCACTTGTCCTACAAGAAATCCACTTGTCCCGGACAAGCGGACAAGTTTTAATGATGGATAGGAGCTGCCGGCGCCATGGTACCGGTGGAAGGAGCCAGAACATTTGGCTGTTTCCATGGAGACTTACTGATCGTGAGCTCCATCAGATTCGGCATCTGAGAATAAAACACATTGTTGTTGTCAGTCAACTGATCAAAGGAGACGTGAGTTTGGATTTTTCACACATCGTGTTCCTCACCTCCTCGTCTTCCTCATCTGCTCCGTCTGAAACAGGAAACACCAGAAGTCAGAATCATCACTCATCATAAAGATACACAGACACATATCATATCCTATAATACTCATTATTACATCATAAAGATACACAGACACATATCATATCCTATATAAGTAGGGCTGGGCGATATGGAGAAAATCAAATATCATGATATTTTTTACCAAATACCTCAATATCGATACCGCAATGATATTGTAGTGTTGACTATTGGTGCTTTCACTAAATATTTACACAATGAGATTTTAGATAGCTAATCATCAGTAATGTAGATATAATGACTAAGTGGGTAAAGGTTAATAATAGAACAGTTACAACAGTCTGGTGAGGTCAGAACATGACATCACTTCACTGTAATGCAGCCTTTAAAACCAGGAAAAGACACTTATGCCATATCACGATATTACGATATCCAAAATCTAAAACGATATCTAGTCTCATATCACGATATCGATATAATATGCATATATTGCCCAGCTCTATATATAAGTCAGAATAAGCGATCAATACTCATTAAATCATAAAGATACACATAACATATCCTCTGGCAAGTTTTAATAATTAAGTTTTATAAAATCTGATTTTGATCCTGATAGTGGTGATGGCCCAGTGGATATGACACATGCCTTTGGTGAGGGAGACCTGGGTTTGATTCCCACTGTGATACATCAACCAATGTGTCCCTGAGCAAGGCACTTAACCCCTAGTTACTCCAGAGGTGTGTTACCTCTGATATATATAGATCAATTGTTAGTTGCTTTGATAAAAGCATCAGCTAAATGACATGTAATGTAACAAGTTTACAAGTGAGATATTCACTGACAACCAGCAGATTCTTTACAGATTTAAAGTCAGGAGATTCTTTGCAGATGTAATGTGGGAGTGTGTTTGCATTGTGTGTGTCTCTCTCCGTGTGTGTCTGTGTGTTTTGGCGTGAAGCGATGAATATCCAGATAAACATCCAGTTTATATGATATATATCTCACCTGTGTTCCCGCTCTGCTCGCAGACTTCGTAGATCTTGTACGGCTGGACCGGCGTCTCTTTGGTGCCGTCGTATTTCAGCTGAAACTCTCGACTTTTGTTCAGAGCGCAGCGGAGGTTAGCTTTCCACTTGGCAGGGTCGGGCTCATCCACACCGTCCTGATACTTCCCTGTCTCCACGGCCCAGGCCTGCAGACACAGAGAGAGAGAGACGGGTTTATATACTGTCTGTCTGTCTGTCTGTCTCTCTGTCTGTGGAGTGGGAAGCTGTTTGGATCTGTGGTACTGGAGAATGCGCTGGTCCATGTTGAAATAAGAATAACTGTGTGTGTGTGTGTGTGTATACATACATACATACATACATACATATAATATATATACATATAATAACTGTGTATATATATATATATATATATATATATATACACACACACACACACACACACACACACAACCGGTCAAAAGTTTCAGAACACAATTTTTTCAGGTATTTATTGAAATTCATGCAGTTCTTATATCTTATTGTACTCTGAAATTAAAGAATAGAACAAATTAACAATTTAAGTTAAAAAAGAAATCATGAAATCAGTTTATAAACCAAAATGAATTCTAAATCTTTGACTCATCAAAGTAGTGGCATTCTTTCTACAATGGAAATCAAATATTCTTCAGAAAGTTCTTCCCAACTCTGTTGCAGAAGTTCCAATCAATGTGTGGCACTTGTTCTGTTTTGCTAAGGTAGTTCTGGCATAGCTTGGACTTATGTTTTGGGTCATTATCTCGCTGTAGGATGAACCCCTGACCAACTAGGCCCATACCAGAGGGTACTGCATGGCGCTGTATAATGCTGTGGTAGCCGTTTTGGTTCAGGGTGCCTTTCACTCTGTACAAATAACCGACCCTGGATCCAGCAAAACAGCCCCAGACCATCACGCTTCCTCCTCCATGTTTGACAGTTGATGTCACACACTGAGGAACCATCTTTTCGCCTACTCAACAGCATACAAAAATCCGTCTTAGCAATGGCTTTCTTGCTTCAACTGGACCTATCAAACCTGCAGCTCCAAGTCTTCTCTTTCCAGTTGAAACTGAGACTTCTTATTACGACCACTATTAAGCTGAGCTTGAAGCTGTTGTCCTGTGAGCCGCCTATCACGCAAGCTCTTGACTCTCAGAAACTTGTCTTCTGATTCTGTTGTGGCTTTGGGTCTGCCAGACCGAGTCAGAGTTTCCCCCTCTTCCATTGTTAATTGCCTTTTTCCCACCATTTTTATAGCAACACACTACTTTCTGCAGTACAATACTGTTCAAATAATGCTCACGAGGGTACGGTACCACAGTGTGTTCCAACAATACTTTTATCCAAACAGAGGTGGTTGGAAGTAATCCAGACCAGTGTGAACACCTGTGGGAATTGGTAGCACCAAATGTGAAGTGTTGCTATCTTCGTATAGATTTATGAGGAGACGGTAAATTGTCTTTAACTCGACTTTATTCCCACACGTAACCTGCATGTAACACACGTGTGCAAACTGTTACTTTTGACTTCCTGTATATCCGTACGTATGCGTACGCACTGACGTATGCTCAATCACAGATCGTAACAGGTTTACGTGACATCTCCCCTTTTAGTTTGGGGTTTCATACATTATTAATCAAAACAACTGTATATAAGAAACATACTCTGAAGTTGCCTTTTGTATGAAATACAATATTTTCCGTATTCTTCCTTTTAAGAAACCCATGTATCAAATAAGCATAATTTCTCTTATTCTACTTATCAATACTATTATTTTCAAACTTACTGTTCAAGTAGACATTAACAGTAATACAATTGAACAAGCAAATATAAACAAACAAACATTCTGCTCAGACCTCTCTTTTCCTTTAACGTAACTGGTCTGTAATCATTTGTAAACCTTAATAGTTAAGTTTTTTTTTTTCCTTCTTTAACTAGTAAGTCAGCTTGACAGCAGGTTTCACAGCACGTCCAGAGCGTGTCCTCAAAACTCTGGGCGATGGTGTTATGCTACCAGTCTCAGAGTCAGTTTGGGTTGGACGGGTGGCGGATGCCATGCTACCCGGTGGGGTGGAGACTTCTGGTGACTGTGTTGGAGTCTCGTCCCTTTCTTGGTTGATGATCTGCAGATGCCTCTGGTTTCGTCTAGTGGTGTCTCCTTGTGGTGTTTTCACCACAAATGAACGTGGAGTGGAACACAAAGCCTGGATCACCCCGGTCCCTCTCCATGTCTTCTCTGAGTCTGTTTTCAGTCGCACTCGGTCGCCGACACCCAAGGCAGGAAGCGGCTTTGCTGTGTATCTCCTGTTGTAGGTGTATTCGTAAGCCTGCTTAGCTTTGGCATCTGTCTGCCTGACTGTAGACAGATTGGGCCATTTTGGTCTCAGCTGATGGTGGAGCTTAGGGACTGTGGTGCGCAGTCTCCTTCCCATGAGGAGTCTGGCTGGGCTTTCTTTTGTCGGCTCTGTGGCTGTGTCCCTGTAGATCAGGAGAGCTAGCTGGGTGTCTTGTTGCCTAAGGATGCTCTTAGCTGTCCTGACAGCTCGCGCCGCCATCCCATTAGCTTGGGGATAATATGGGCTCGATGTAGTATGCTGGATATCATACTTGGATGTAAAGACCTGGAACTGCCGTGAGGTGAACTGCGGGCCGTTATCTGTAATCAGCTCTTCAGATATCCCGAACAGTGTGAATATGCTCATCAGCTTATTTACAACTGCTTCACTTGTGGTCTGGGTGAGACTCAATACTTCAAGCCACCTTGAATAGTAGTCAATAACAACCAGGAAGTGCTTTCCTTTAAACTGACAAAGATCTGCAGCCAGTTTTTGCCAAGGGAGCTCTGGCAAAGGCATTGTGATGAGTGGTTCCCGGCTTTGGCTTGGTTTGTGCTCATTACAGTGTGGGCATGAGGAGACTTTCTCCTTTACCGCATGGCTAATCTTTGGCCACCAGACGGCATCACTGTATCTCTCTCTGGATTTGTTTAGGCCTTGATGCCCATGGTGGATCCTCTCCAGCATCTCAGATCTCATTGTTTGTGGGATCACTATTTGGTTTCCCTTCTTCACCAGTCCATTATGCTCGCTAAGACTACTTCTCTCCATAAAATAGTCTAAAGCCGGTCTGACAACATCTCTTTTATATTGCGGCCAGACAGACTTAATGTATTGTCTGACCTTCTGCAGGGTTTCATCCTTCTCTGTCTCTGACTTTATATGCTTTTAGGCCTTTCCAGCTCTTCGATGGCGTCCACGTATGCCTGGATGTCCTCGCTCAGTTTTGTGTCGTCCACTTTTGACTCTGGGTGCCTCGACAGCACGTCAGGTACTATCAGGTTCTTACCTGGGATGTACTCAGCAACAGGGTTGAACTTCATCAGGCGGATTAGAAGTCGCTGACACCTCAGTGGAGTTTTGTCTAGGTCTCTGTGGTTGATGAGTGTCACCAGTGGTTTATGGTCGGTAAGTAATTTGTAGCTTTCCAGATCACACAGATATAGATAGAACTTTTCTGAAGCCCATACACTAGCAAGACACTCTTTTTCTATCTGTGCATACTTCTTTTCCGCTTCATTTAGTGTACGAGAGCAGTAGGCTACTGGTTTGAATTTTGCAGCAGTACTCCTCCTAATCCATAACTGGATGCGTCAGCACCTACTACAGTGGGCAGTTTTGGATCAAAGTACTGAAGAACAGGTGCAGAGGATATCAGTGTTTTTACCTTCTTGAAGGCTGCTTCTTGCTGCGAGTCCCACACCCATGTTACTGTATTCTTCAACAGCTCATTAAGGGGATGAAGGATTTGTGACAAGTTGGGTATGTATCTGCCAACATAATTCACCATACCAAGTACTCTTTTTTAACTCACTCACGTTTGTCGGTGTCTCCAGGGCGGTGATGGCGGACACTCTTTCTGGGCTTGGAGTTACGCCCTCCTGACTGATAACCTGGCCCAGGAAGTGAAGGGAAGGCTGCCTGAACTTACACTTCTGGCGGTTGAGTTTTAGGCCAGATGCGCCGATTGTCTCCATCACCCTTTTCAGGCGGCGGTCGTGCTCTTCCAGAGTGGTGCCGAACACAAGTATGTCCTCCATGTAAACTACCGTCCCCTCGTGATCCTGCAGCAGTTCTTGCATCCTTCTTTGGAATATCTCTGGTGCGGATGTTATTCCGAATGGGAGCCTTTTAAAGCAGTAGCGACCATTTGGTGTTATGAAGGTAGTTAACTTTGAACTTTCTTCGTCCAGGGCCATCTGCCAAAATCCACTGGCAGCATCCAGAGTTGTGTACACCTTACTTCCGACCAGTTTGTGCAAGATGCTGTCTGTGGTTCGCAAGATGAACTTTTCCCTTTTCACGTTCTCATTCAGTTTAGTAAGACCTACACAGATTCTTACTTTTCCTGTCGGCTTAATCACAGGCACCATTGGTGCTACCCATTCTGTGGGCTCCGTCACGCGCTCTATTATGCCATTTTCTTCCATTCGCTTCAGCTCCTCTTCTACTTTAGGTAGCAGCGGAATGGGTATGCGGCAAGGGGCTGCGACGCTGTATGGCTTTGCGTTTTCTTTTAGGACTATTTTTATGGGGTCTCCTTTAAGCAGTCCTAACTCCCCAAACACACTGACTTCTTCGATGTGTTGTATCAGACCCAGGCGAACACCGAAAGATCTGCTCAGTAGGTTATCACATGTAGACTTTGCCACTATTATCCTAAAGTAACAGTCTGTTATTTTTCTCCCTTTTGCCTCTTGTATCTTTGCTAGGAATTGCCCCAAATGGACCACTTTTCCTCCTGGACTTTCCAATTTAGAGGTAACTGGAGTAAGTTTTGGCTTGACACTGAGGCGGTAATATGTAGCCTCATTTATTATCGTTGTGCCAGCACCAGAATCTATCTTGAAGCTAACTGGAGTATGGCATATCACTAGAGTTGTGCGCCATGGTGGCTCTGTATCGGTGATGACTTCATCTACTGTAGCCTCATTCTTGGTTGTAGTCTCATCTACTGAGCCTAAGAATAAACTGTCAACTTCTTCAATTACTTACTTTGCATTTGTTGGCAAAGTGACCAATTTTGTGGCATTTATTACATTCTCGGTCTTTAGCAGGGCATTTGTCTTTTGCATGCCTGTGCCCACATCTTCCACAGTTTTGCCTTTCATTTTCTTTCCGTCCTCCTGTTGCCTTGTACTGTGTGTTTTTCCACTTACTTTTATAAGACTTTGATTTCACTTCATCAACGTGCCCAGATGCGCCAGCCTCGCTGTTCTGTTGCTTCACTAGCTCAGAGTGCCTGGCCATGTCAACTGCCTTTTTCCGAGTGAGGTCACTTGTCATTTGTAGCTTCAGTGAAAGATCTTTGTCTTTAATCCCTATGACAAGTATATCTCTTATTTCCTCATCCTTCTCATGAAAGTCATAGTGAGCTGCAAGCTCATACAGGTGCCTTATGTACTGTTCAACGGACTCACCCGCCTCTTGCGTCCGCGAGTGGAAACGTGCTCTCTCGAAAATCACGTTCCTTTTTGGCACAAAGTGCTCATCAAACTCAGCACATAGTCAAAATCCTCTTCCTCGTCATCCTCCAAGACAAACGATTTGTACACTTGTTCAGCCTCCAGGCCCATAGAATACATCAATGCGCTGACCTGGACATCAGTTGGCTCTTTACTAAGCTTCGTTGCTACTCGGTACCTGGAGAAGCATTGTTTCCAATCGGGCCAGTCCTCCGGTTTAGCGAAGTTAAGCTGCTCCGGCGCCGAAAACTTTGCCATCCTGGGCGGTTACCTCCAGTGAAACTATGTTCCCGAGTCAGCGTGCCGTGTCTGTTCACTTCTGACACCATGTGAAGTGTTGCTATCTTCGTATATATTTATGAGGAGACGGTAAATTGTCTTTAGCTCGACTTTATTCCCACACGTAACCTACATGTAACACACGTGTGCAAACTGTTCATTTTGACTTCCTGTATATCCGTACGTATGCGTACGCACTGACGTATGCTCAATCACAGATCATAACAGGTTTACGTGACACCAACTTTCAAAGCTTGATCAACCTCCATTGCTGCGGAACAGATTTACATTGTTAACCCATTTTGTGTTCCCTGAAAAAAGGCCTTTTTGTAAAATTCTGAAATCTACATTATTTTTCAGTTTTGGGTAACCTTATTTTTTTTTTTAACCTCAGGCAGTTCACCACTTACCTTATGTACCATTTCAAGCTATTCATTGGACTTGAACTAGAAAAATTGGGGTGTTCTAAAACTTTTGCACAGTACTGTGTATATTTTGCATGTTCAGACCTTGAAGATGGTGTGTTCCTCGTCTGCGGCCTGCGTGTGGCGTGTAGCGTGTTTCCAGGGGATCTGGAAGAGTCGGTGGTCTGGACTGATCCACTGTAGACCAGGATACCTGCCGCTGTTCACCTGGGCCAGCAGCCAGGGCTTCAGACGAATCCTCCGGGGCTGCACGCTCATACTGGCAGGGGGAGGGGTAGGGTAAACTGAGAGGGTAGGGGACACTGGGTACACTGGGAGGGTAGAGGACACTGGGAGGGTAGGGGACACTGGGTACACTGGGAGGGAAGGGGACACTGGGAGGGGTAGGGGACACTGGGTACACTGGGAGGGTAGGGGACACTGGGAAGGTAGGGGACACTGGGAGGGGTAGGTTAGGGGACAATGGGGACACTGGGAGGGTAGGGAACACTAGGAGGGGTAGGTTAGGGGACAATGGGGACACTGGGAGGGTAGGGGACACTAGGAGGGGTAGGTTAGGGGACAATGGGGACACTGGGAGGGTAGGGGTAAACTGGGAGACCTGGATGAGGTGTGGTTACCTTAAAGTGAGTAGTAAAGATGTATTTATTTAGTACAGTTATTGTAGTAAAGATATTTACAGAGTGGAGAGAGATGTGTAACAGGAACATTATACATCATATATCATATATACACATACACAGTCATGTGAAAAAATTAGGACACCTATGCTAAAGTTGACTAAAAAGAGGAATAAAAATATCATCTTTTGGAAATTGATCTTAAAAGGACAATTCCGACGCAAAACGAACCTAGGGGTTATTACCTGATGTGTACCCACTCTGCCGTTCTCTGGGACATGTTTCCATGCTAATCCAATGTGTTTGTAGCTTGGAACATGCTAGCGTGGACCGCTGATTAGCTTACAACGCTAGTATATGGGGCACAGGGACTCTCAAATTAAATCGCTATTTAATACCACTAAAAAGGCTCAAAATATCGCCACACCTTAACGTTAGCATAATGAGGGTCCGTAAATGTTAACCGAAGCATTGAGAATGTTGTAAGTGTACAGATAGTTTATTGAAAATGAGATTTCAAAGAAACCAGTCACGAGTAGCCGTGCAACGTGGAATCTCCCATGGTCCGATGTTGCTGCAAGAAAGCACTGAGTGCATAAGAGAAGCACTCAACGCAACGACAGACTAGCTAGTGCTTCCACAGGATATACACTAAAGAGATGGCCGATTATTCAACTGAATTTCAAAACATCGACAACGAACCCGTTCAGTTTGATGGATGTCCTTATCTTTTCGAGCTGGAATATACTGACGAAGAGCTCTGGGAGCTCCGTGAAAGGGCAACGAGCAACACAGCCTCGTACTTCGCGAAACTGGTGTAGAGCCCTGCAAGCCCGTCGGGCTAAGGGGGTAAGCCCATTCGGGCTGGGCTCTGGTCGGACTCGGGCTTATTTTAGCTTCTCTCCTCATTGTGCCCATCTTAGTAGCGTGTAACGTCTGTGTGTTTGCTTGTGTAGCAGAGACCGCGCGCATCAGAGAGAGCTTAAAAGTGATTGATGTTGGTCTAGTGTCGGGCCGGGTTCGGGCTGAAAAAATTGCAGGCGTTGTCAGGCTGGGGTCGGGTAGGGCTTGAACACCACGGGCCAGGGTTAGGGGTTAGGGCTGGAGTCTTTGGCCCGTGCAGGGCTCTAAACTGGTGGTGTACCTGCAGACAACGTGAAGCTATGGCCACCGAACAGGAGTGTCTGTGCGCCCGCATGTAAACATGAACGGGGCGGTCTTTATAATCTCTTTTCAATAAAATGATGGGGGGTATGGTGAAGGGTAGGTGATGATGTGGGGGGTATGGTGAAGGGTATGTGATGATGTGGGGGGTATGGTGAAGGGTAGTAAAAATGGAGGATTAAAGGATGGATTTTTACTATTTCTTTTAATTAAGGCATTAAGATCAATTTGCAAAGGAAGATTTTTTTATTCCTCTTTTTAGTCAACTTTAGCATGGGTGTCCTAATTTTTTCACATGACTGTATGTATGTATGTATGGATAGATAGATAGATAGATAGATAGATAGATAGATAGATAGATAGATACATCAGTTACACTCAGCAGAGATCGGTGTCTAAATAATACATAAATATACTTATTATAATACTTATTGTTACAGCTGGATGTTAGAGAGTACGAAGATGACCAGAAGACGCAGCTGAAAGCTCTGACAGCAACATGTGAACATGAAGAAGACCAGGAGACACAGCTGAAAGCTCTGACAGCAACATGTGAACATGAAGAAGACCAGGAGACACAGCTGAAAGCTCTGACAGCAACATGTGAACATGAAGAAGACCAGGAGACACAGCTGAAAGCTCTGACAGCAACATGTGAACATGAAGACCAGGAGACACAGCTGAAAGCTCTGACAGCAACATGTGAACATGAAGAAGACCAGGAGACACAGCTGAAAGCTCTGACAGCAACATGTGAACATGAAGACCAGGAGACACAGCTGAAAGCTCTGACAGCAACATGTGAACATGAAGAAGACCAGGAGACACAGCTGAAAGCTCTGACAGCAACATGTGAACATGAAGAAGACCAGGAGACACAGCTGAAAGCTCTGACAGCAACATGTGAACATGAAGAAGACCAGGAGACACAGCTGAAAGCTCTGACAGCAACATGTGAACATGAAGACCAGGAGACACAGCTGAAAGCTCTGACAGCAACATGTGAACATGAAGAAGACCAGGAGACACAGCTGAAAGCTCTGACAGCAACATGTGAACATGAAGAAGACCAGGATACACAGCTGAAAGCTCTGACAGCAACATGTGAACATGAAGACCAGGAGACACAGCTGAAAGCTCTGACAGCAACATGTGAACATGAAGAAGACCAGGAGACACAGCTGAAAGCTCTGACAGCAACATGTGAACATGAAGAAGACCAGGAGACACAGCTGAAAGCTCTGACAGCAACATGTGAACATGAAGAAGACCAGGAGACACAGCTGAAAGCTCTGACAGCAACATGTGAACATGAAGACCAGGAGACACAGCTGAAAGCTCTGACAGCAACATGTGAACATGAAGAAGACCAGGAGACACAGCTGAAAGCTCGGACAGCAACATGTGAACATGAAGAAGACCAGGAGACACAGCTGAAAGCTCGGACAGCAACATGTGAACATGAAGAAGACCAGGATACACAGCTGAAAGCTCTGACAGCAACATGTGAACATGAAGACCAGGAGACACAGCTGAAAGCTCTGACAGCAACATGTGAACATGAAGAAGACCAGGAGACACAGCTGAAAGCTCTGACAGCAACATGTGAACAAGAAGACCAGGAGACACAGCTGAAAGCTCTGACAGAGTTCCTCATGTTTGATTTCTGACGTTCAACATTTTTCTGTTCCTGAAAAGTTTTGGGAAGTCGCCGAGTCCCTAACCCCTAACCCTGAGTCACAGTCATGGGATCAGAACCGGGGTCACATTAAACCAGGTCAGAAGTATTCAGAAAAGTACTAATACCACACTGAAAAATACTCTGTTACAGTCAAAGTTCTGTGTGTGTGTGTGTGTGTGTGTGTGTGTGTGTGTGTGTGTGTGTGTGTGTGTGTGTGTATGTCACTGTGTGTGTGTTTCTCTGTATGTCTCTGTCTGTGTGTGTCACTCTGTGTGTGTGTGTCTCTCTGTATGTCTCTGTCTGTGTGTGTGTCTATGTGTGTGTGTCTCTCTGTATGTCTCTGTCTGTGTGTGTCTCTCTGTGTGTGTCACTCTGTGTGTGTTCATTGTAATAATGGACTCACCTAGTCCCGGTGTCCCGGTCGGACTCTCCGTGAGTCGTTAAACAGCCGCGTGCTGAACTGTAATCCGCTGCAGCATCAGAGTGACGTCAACAAACAAACAAACAAATAAAAGAAAACGCCGCGCGGACACAAACAAGCTGCTGACAGAGTGAAGAAGTGACTGCGGGTCAGGATCAACGTAACACAATGAGAACTACTGCTTCCTGTCAGACAGACAAATAAAAGCTTCAGGCGC
>NC_041353.1:97500-132500 GCF_004354835.1 Perca flavescens
GTAGAGTGTGTTTACAGTCACACCTGAGTGTCTACAGGTGTAGAGTGTGTTTATAGTAACACTTGAGTGTCTACAGGTGTAGAGTGTGTTTACATTCACACCTGAGTGTCTACAGGTGTAGAGAGTGTTTACAGTAACACCTGAGTGTCTACAGGTGTAGAGTGTGTTTACAGTAACACCTGAGTGACTACAGGTGTAGAGTGTGTTTACAGTCACACCTGAGTGTCTACAGGTGTAGAGTGTGTTTACAGTCACACCTGAGTGTCTACAGGTGTAGAGTGTGTTTACAGTCACACCTGAGTGTCTACAGGTGTAGAGTGTGTTTACAGTAACACCTGAGTGTCTACAGGTGTAGAGTGTGTTTATAGTAACACTTGAGTGTCTACAGGTGTAGAGTGTGTTTTTGTAACACCTGAGTGACTACAGGTGTAGAGTGTGTTTATAGTAACACCTGAGTGACTACAGGTGTAGAGTGTGTTTACAGTAACACCTGAGTGTCTACAGGTGTAGAGTGTGTTTACATTAACATCTGAGTGTCTACAGGTGTAGAGTGTGTTTACAGTAACACCTGAGTGTCTACAGGTGTAGAGTGTGTTTACAGTCACACCTGAGTGTCTACAGGTGTAGAGTGTGTTTACAGTCACACCTGAGTGTCTACAGGTGTAGAGTGTATTTACAGTAACACCTGAGTGTCTACAGGTGTAGAGTGTGTTTATAGTAACACTTGAGTGTCTACAGGTGTAGAGTGTGTTTTTGTAACACCTGAGTGACTACAGGTGTAGAGTGTGTTTATAGTAACACCTGAGTGACTACAGGTGTAGAGTGTGTTTACAGTAACACCTGAGTGACTACAGGTGTAGAGAGTGTTTACAGTAACACCTGAGTGACTACAGGTGTAGAGTGTGTTTACAGTAACACCTGAGTGTCTACAGGTGTAGAGTGTGTTTACATTAACATCTGAGTGTCTACAGGTGTAGAGTGTGTTTACAGTAACACCTGAGTGACTACAGGTGTAGAGTGTGTTTATAGTAACACTTGAGTGACTACAGGTGTAGAGTGTGTTTACAGTCACACCTGAGTGTCTACAGGTGTAGAGTGTGTTTACAGTAACACCTGAGTGTCTACAGGTGTAGAGTGTGTTTATAGTAACACCTGAGTGACTACAGGTGTAGAGTGTGTTTACAGTAACACCTGAGTGACTACAGGTGTAGAGTGTGTTTACAGTCACACCTGAGTGACTACAGGTCGTCCTGCTGTTCTTCTCACCTGCTTGTCCTCTCTGCAGGACTTCAACGTCCACTGAAGCTGAAGCTTCTTCTCCTGACTCTTCGTCTCTGGCTACAACCTGCACGATGAACAGTCAGAATGTAGTAAATTAAGATAATAATACTGCAGTATGGTGTAGTACAGGAAATAAAGAGAGTGAATAAAGGAGCCGTATATAATAATAATGAAGGTTATACTGCAGTATTCGGATGTAGAGCCACCTGGAGGATGTGTCTGTCGAAGGCGTGCAGTTGGTCCGTCCTGGCGATCAGAACCCCCCCCTGGGTGATTTGGTACAGTCCAGATGAAGGCTGGATGGAGTAGTGGATGTTTGGATTCCGGCCCTGTGATTGGACAGCAGTGATGACTCAGCAGGTGTCACACAAGTTATAATACAGGTGCAGCAGCAGGTGTCCTTACGTTGGAGAAATCTGTGTCTGTCGCCTGGATTAGTAACACCTGGTTCCCATAGGTGGATACGATGGAGGCGGGGCTTGAGCTCTGCACGATGAACCCTTTAAAGGTGCTCGAGTTGAAGACCGGTGGGAACGCGTTCGGAGCCAGAACTCGGACCAGAACCAGCGCCACGCTGTACTTCAGCCGGTCGTCCTCCTGACACACCTGCAGGGAGGTGGGGGGGGGTTCAGGGGGGGTCAATGTAATAAACTCTAAACAGGAAGTAAAGTTGTTACCATGACGCTGAGTGTGAAGTTTGTCTCCCGCCGTCGGTTGTTGACAGCTCGGGTTATTCTGATCTCACCGGTCCTGTTGTTGATCTCAAACCTGCCCTGATCTGCACCTACACACACACACACACACACACACACACACACACACACACATATACACATATATACACACATTTTAACCATTTATTTATGTCCACATAAAGAAAAATAGTACAGGGACACAAATATTACAGATGCAGTACAATACAAGACACAACTCATGGACCAGTGGCACGCAGCATATTTTCACACACACACACACACACACACACACACACAGACAGAGACACAGTGGTCTGAGAGACAGTCAGTGGTCATGTGACATGTCTACATGTTGTGATGAAGGTGAACTCTGACCTGACAGGATGCTGTAGATCAGAGGAGTGTTGATTCCTCTGTCTCCATCCTCTGCTCTGATTGGTCCAGGAGAGAACTCCAGGACTGCATCCTGAGACACAAAACAGATGCTGTTTTGGTCGCTTTTTTAACATGTAGTAGTGTGTTTACCTGGTGTCTCTGTGTGATGTCACAGTGTTTACCTGGTGTCTTTGTGTGATGTCACAGTGTTTACCTGGTGTCTCTGTGTGATGTCACAGTGTTTACCGGGGCCTGTTTCACAAAACCAAGATAAGGGATTAAGCTGGGATTTCCTGGTTATCCTGGATGAATTTAGCTTTGACTCGGTTTCACGAAAGCAGAGGCACATAAATCACCATGGAGATTTCTTCTGTGCAGCTAGCCTGGTCCTGACCAGGCTAACAGCCAGGATTTATTTAATCCTGGAACCTTTTCTGTTCACTCAGCAGTGGTTTAACCCTTTTGTTATCAGCCTGGATTAAAATACAACAGGTGCATATTGCTGTTCATTTACGTACTGTTATTATTTAAAGTTGTGACCCTTATTTTTTTTATAATTATAAATTTGTCATTGTTACTGTTATATTGCTGTATGAAGACTGCTGTTCATATTGTTGTAAGAAGTTTGATGGATATATTATGGCAGTTGTTGAGATAATTAGAAAAGGCTGATAACATTTCAAATGAGTTTTAAATGAAGTCTGTTACTAAGGGCAATACATACAATGCTGTACATTTCTATAGTTCCCCAATGCACCTTAAATTATTTTAGTTTATAATTTCTTTTTTTATTCTTTAACAATAAGGATCATGTTTGTTCTGCTTCCATGTGCATTGTATTTGGCATTCTTAGCACACAATTTGTGTTGTCCAGTAAACTGGGACTATAATTTGGGAGGATTGTACAATTTTAAGAACATATTCTTATTGTACAATCCTCCCAAATTATAGACTTAGTTCACTGGACCAGTAACTATCTAGTGATGTAGGTTACACAACAACAGGGAGAGGACACCTTAATGGTTTTTGACCTTATATTTTGCCTGGGGGGAAATATCTGATGAATATACTCTGTTCCATTCATGTTTATAGTGTGCATGGAATTTATCACTTTATTATCTTTATAGTTTCTAGATTTTACAGTCCAATTTCTTCAGTGTCTTTATTTTCTATGTCCATATATACCAGGGAGCAAGGCATATAATATGTAGAGAAGGAAACTCGTCCTCTATAAAAAATAAAAAAAACGCGACAAAAAGCGTGACAGATAATAGTGGACAGACTAAATGATAGTCTAAAAATATACATTTATGAACTACTGCTCTTAAATGAAACCATTCAATGTGTCACTTTTCATTTGCAAAAACAAACACCTGTACACTTTGCATTAAAAGCGAGTAGTGGAAGTTAATATGACTTAGGAAATTAATATTTTAGCCAATGAGAGAGAGGGAGGAACAGAGTGAAAGAGATATTTACGCTTCATATTCTAGCGTTATGGAAAATGGATCTTCAAGGTAAATTACCTGAGTAACATTATCTTCTGCTTAATTTTAAGGCAAATAGTGCAATTGTTAATTTGTGCAAATAATTAGTAGCCTAATCATTGAATGGTAAGATTATGATGGTTTCCATTCAGAGCAGAGGTCAGTTAATGTTTATATTTAGTCTGATTACACATTTAGTCGGTCCGTGATCGTCTGCTGCTTTCTCTCTCTGTTTCGTTACAGCGGCCGTGTTATTTTCTTTTTATTCAAATAATGTGTTTCACGTCATCATACTTCCACAACAAGCTGCTGCTCTCTCTGTATAAAGTATGAACAATGTTTATTCTCCATGTCGGCATCAGGAAATCTGTGCTCGACCTCGCGGTCTTTTGAGGAAATCCGTGGACGCGCATCTATCTGAATTAGTTCAGCCTGGCTCGACCTAGTCTCTCCTCCTCAGCTCCTAGTCTCTCCTCCTCAGCTCCTAGTCTCTCCTCCTCAGCTCCTAGTCTCTTAGTCTCTCCTCCTCAGCTCCTAGTCTCTCCTCCTCAGCTCCTAGTCTCTCCTCCTCTGCTCCTAGTCTCTCCTCCTCAGCTCCTAGTCTCTTAGTCTCTCCTCCTCAGCTCCTAGTCTCTCCTCCTCAGCTCCTAGTCTCTCCTCCTCTGCTCCTAGTCTCTCCTCCTCAGCTCCTAGTCTCTCCTCCTCTGCTCCTAGTCTCTCCTCCTCAGCTCCTAGTCTCTCCTCCTCTGCTCCTAGTCTCTTAGTCTCTCCTCCTCAGCTCCTAGTCTCTCCTCCTCTGCTCCTAGTCTCTCCTCCTCAGCTCCTAGTCTCTCCTCCTCAGCTCCTAGTCTCTCCTCCTCAGCTCCTAGTCTCTCCTCCTCAGCTCCTAGTCTCTCCTCCTCAGCTCCTAGTCTCTCCTCCTCAGCTCCTTTGCTCTCCTCCTCAGCTCCTAGTCTCTCCTCCTCAGCTCCTAGTCTCCTCCTCAGCTCCTAGTCTCTCCTCCTCTGCTCCTAGTCTCTCCTCCTCAGCTCCTAGTCTCTCCTCCTCAGCTCCTAGTCTCTCCTCCTCAGCTCCTAGGCTCTCCTCAGCCTGGCTCGGCCTTTGTGAAACGCACCAAACCAGGATGCACTGATTAGACTAGGTCAAGCCTCGCTTTATCAGTTATCCTGGATTTATATATTCTGCTTTTGTGAAACAGGCCCCTGGTGTCTCTGTGTGATGTCACAGTGTTTACCTGGTGTCTCTGTGTGATGTCACAGTGTTTACCTGGTGTGTCTGTGTGATGTCACAGTGTTTACCTGGTGTCTCTGTGTGATGTCACAGTGTTTACCTGGTGTGTCTGTGTGATGTTAGTGGTGTGTACCTGGTGTCTGTGTGATGTTAGTGGTGTGTACCTGGTGTCTGTGTGATGTTAGTGGTGTGTACCTGGTGTCTCTGGGTGATGTTAGTGGTGTGTACCTGGTGTGTCTGTGTGATGTTAGTGGTGTGTACCTGGTGTCTGTGTGATGTTAGTGGTGTGTACCTGGTGTGTCTGTGTGATGTTAGTGGTGTGTACCTGGTGTCTCTGGGTGATGTTAGTGGTGTGTACCTGGTGTGTCTGTGTGATGTTAGTGGTGTGTACCTGGTGTCTGTGTGATGTTAGTGGTGTGTACCTGGTGTCTCTGGGTGATGTTAGTGGTGTGTACCTGGTGTGTCTGTGTGATGTTAGTGGTGTGTACCTGGTGTCTGTGTGATGTTAGTGGTGTGTACCTGGTGTCTGTGTGATGTTAGTGGTGTGTACCTGGTGTCTCTGGGTGATGTTAGTGGTGTGTACCTGGTGTCTCTGGGTGATGTTAGTGGTGTGTACCTGGTGTCTCTGGGTGATGTTAGTGGTGTGTACCTGGTGTGTCTGTGTGATGTTAGTGGTGTGTACCTGGTGTCTCTGGGTGATGTTAGTGGTGTAGGTGGGGTTCATGCAGACAGGAAGTCCAGGAGAGACAGGTGTGCAGGGCAGGAAGTGCGGATACAGATCATCTCGGTCCTCGATGTTGACGATCAGAACAGCGGACGTGTTGAACTTCTCCACCGTGTTGGCTTCCTGTTTCACATCAACACACAAACTACACATCATCTTTACTTCCTGTTTCACGTCAACACACAAACTACACATCATCTTTACACTAATACAACTTAGACACACAGACACACACACAGACACACACACACACACACACACACACACAGACAGAATATACAATAAACAGTAAATATGATAGAATACAAGAACAACTATTCACAAATAAAGATACAAAATACACAGGATAGAAGTACACCCATATATATAAGATATACAAACTAAAACTCTAGACACAAAACTCAAAACGGTCATCACTTGTAACACAGGCTGTCCAATGTTTAAAACATTGCATTGTGCGTTCATATCTTTAAGGAAATCTTGCACTTGCACAATCATTGGTTCAAAAAACCAATAATATATGGTGAAATACCATTGAAACGTTACTTTAGATCACCCACACACAAGCTACCGATTGTTTCACTGGGTCATCGTTCGTACAATCATTAAATATTGTAGTACAAAATAGGTGATACATGTTTCATTATGGTACTAGATGTAAATACATCCCTGTAAAAGTACTGCAGTAATAGAGAGAGTACTACAGACACAGTGGAATCGTTGAACAAAACCTAAAATGTATTGATGAAAAACAATACAGGACCATCACAACATAGGTTGATTTGAATCCAAGCAAAATAATTAGCTACAAAATAGAAAAGAAAAGACAGTAGTACTGTAAAACATCAAATGCAGTATTCCTCAACTTTCTTGTACTGTAAAAAGCAAAACAAAGAAGTGATTACTGTACTTCTACATCTTCATCAACTCTGTCTTGTGGATTTGGCCACAGGTTCTCATGTACATCGCAATTAGCCAAACATCTTGGAAAAAACCTTCGGGCATGGCGAACAATGTGGTATGAGTATATATGTATATGTATATATACAATATCTCACAAAAGTAAGTACACCGCTCACATTTTAGTAAATATTTAATTATATCTTTTAATGGGACAACACTGAAGAAATGACACTTTGCTACAATGTAATGTAGTAAGTGTCCAGCTTGTATAACAGTATAAATGTGCAGTCCCCTCAAAATAACTCAACATACAGCCATTAATGTCTAAATTTCATTACAATCATCTAACTATCAATCCATACAACTACTCTAAATGATAAGGTAGTGTTGCATTACTCTCAATGCATAGTTGTATAGAAACAAACAATATTCCATGTTTAGATCATGAAAGTTTCAAGATAACAAGATTCATTGTCACCAGTTAGCGTGCAGCATGAACCAATTAGACTACATTATCTATGGATGCAATATTTCCTCATCATTCTTTAATGTAATGTACTACTGTTTATCCGACACTGTTTCTATGCTCCCATGTACCACCTTTCAGACTATTTACAGTATTGACAGTACTGCACTGTATGCATGCAGGCCCTTGGAATTGCTTGTCCAATTCTGCCAACTCGTTACTGATGATTTATATATAAAGTACTGTATGTGTGTATATATATATATATATATATATATATATATATATATATATATATATGAAACATGTATCACCTATTTTGTACTACAATATTTAATGATTGGATGAACGATGACACAGTGAAACTATGGGTAGCCTGTGTGTGGGTGATCTAAAGTAACGTTTCAATGGTATTTCACAATCAATTAGTTTTTTGAACCAACGATTGTGCAAGTGCAAGATTTCTTTAAAGATATGAACGCACAATGCAGAGTTTTGAAAAATGACGTCAAGGTTCTGAAATTAGTAGCAAAGTGATTGTAAAAAACTGTAAATTCCCATAGAGGCAGGCAGATTTTTATTATTAAAGGCCAGTTATTTCATGGATCCAGGATACTATGCATCCTGATAAAGTTCCCTTGGCCTTTGGAATTAAAATAGCCCCCCCACATCATCACATACCCTTCACCATACGTAGAGATTGGCATGGGGTACTTTCCATAAAATCATCTCTCAATGCAAATCAAACTAGCTATTAGGCTAACTGACATAAAACGATGCCACTCTCTAGGTATGGTGAATGGTATGTGATGATGTGGGGTATGGTGAAGGGTATGTGATGATGTGGGGTATGGTGAAGGGTATGTGATGATGTGGGGTATGGTGAAGGGTATGTGATGATGTGGGGCTATTTTGATTCCAAAGGCCAAGGGAACTTTATCAGGATGCATAGTATCTGGATCCATGAAATAACTGGCTTTTAAAAATTAAAATCTGCCTGCCTCTATGGGAATTTAACATAGGGGTGTACTGACTTTAGTTGCCAGAGGTTTAGACATTAATGGCTGTATGTTGAGTTATTTTGAGGGGACTGCACATTTACACTGTTATACAAGCTGGACACTTACTACATTACATTGTAGCAAAGTGTCATTTCTTCAGTGTTGTCCCATTAAAATATATAATGAAATATTTACTAAAATATGAGGGGTGTACTCACTTTTGTGAGATACTGTGTGTGTATATATATATATATATATATATATATATATATATATATATATATATATATAAGTAACAAGTTGGCAGAATTGGACAAGCAATTCCAAGGGCCTGCATGCATACAGTGCAGTACTGTCAATACTGTAAATAGTCTGAAAGGTGGTACATGGGAGCATAGAAACAGTGTTTGATAAACAGTAGTACATTACATTAAAGAATGATGATGAAATATTACATCCATAGATAATGTAGTCTAATTGGTTCATGCTCCACGCTAACTGGTGACAATGAATCTCGTTATCTTGAAACTTTCATGATCTAAACATGGAATATTGTTTGTTTCTATACAACTATGCATTAAGAGTAATGCAACACTACCTTATCATTTAGAGTAGTTGTATGGATTGATAGTTAGATGATTGTACTGAAATGAACAGACAATCATCTGAAATGTAATGTGTGAATTGCTTTTTGAAATAGTAGTACATTGATGTTAAGTTGTGTCATATTGAACAAGTGATCTTTGTTAAATGAACAAATGATCTTAGGTTTATGTGTATTGTATCCAAGCAATTGAAACAAGTGTTCGAGTTTTGAAAAATGTGCATTCTGATCATTGGTTATGAGTTTTGTGTCTAGAGTTTTGAAAAATGACGTCAAGGTTCTGAAATTAGTGAGCAAAGTGATTGTAAAAAACTGTAAGATAGAAGTATAACCTGTTTGTGCAAGTTACACTCAGAACAGTATTATGATGTATAGTCTTATCTAATACTCAGTATTATGATGTATATGAGTCTATCTAATACTCAGTATTATGATGTATATGAGTCTATCTAATACTCAGTATTATGATGTATAGTCTTATCTAATACTCGATATTATGAGTCTATCTAATACTCAGTATTATGATGTATATGAATCTATCTAATACTTTGTGCACTCAGCTCGAGTTTGGCGATACGGGCGTCACCATCTTGGTTTTTTGAAACCAGATGTGGTGGAACCAGATTAGATGGAACCAGATGTGGTGGAACCAGATTAGATGGAACCAGATTAGATGGACCAGATGTGGTGGAACCAGATGTGGTGGAACCAGATTAGATGGAACCAGATGTGGTGGTATTGGAGGAGAAGTTAGAGCTGGGGAGGATGACGCGGCCAAACAAGTGGTGGTTATGGTTTCATGGCTCTATGCTAAGCTAATTGCTAAAGAGGGAACATTTCTGATTTTCAACCCTTCTGAAGTGAGTCATCCAACATCTGGAGACACTCATCTGCATGTACAGCAGAACATCTGGATACACTCATCTGCAGGTACAGCAGAACATCTGGAGTCATTCATCTGCATGTACAGCAGAACATCTGGATACTCTCATCTGCAGGTACAGCAGAACATCTGGATACTCTCATCTGCATGTACAGCAGAACATCTGGATACTCTCATTTGCATGTACAGCAGAACATCTGGATACACTCATCTGTATGTACAGCAGAACATCTGGATACAATCATGTACAGCAGAACATCTGGATACACTCATCTGCATGTACAGCAGAACATCTGGATACACTCATCTGTATGTACAGCAGAACATCTGGATACAATCATGTACAGCAGAACATCTGGATACACTCATCTGCATGTACAACAGAACATCTGGATACTCTCATCTGCATGTACAGCAGAACATCTGGATACACTCATCTGTATGTACAGCAGAACATCTGGATGCACTCATGTTCAGCTGAACATCTGGATACACTCATGTACAGCAGAACATCTGGAGCCATTGATCTGCATGTACAGCAGAATATCTGGAGACATTTATCTGCAGGTACAGCAGAACATCTGGAGACACTCATCTACATGTATAGCAGAACATCTGGAGACTCATCTGCATGTACAGCAGAACATCTGGAGACACTCATCTGCATGCACAGCAGAACATCTGGATACATTCATCTGCATGTACAGCAGAACATCTGGATACATTCATCTGCATGTACAGCAGAACATCTGGAGACACTCATCTGCATGTACAGCAGAACATCTGGGTACACTCATGTACAGCAGAACATCTGATGTGGTGGAACCAGATTAGATGGAACCAGATTAGATGGACCAGATGTGGTGGAACCAGATGTGGTGGAACCAGATTAGATGGAACCAGATGTGGTGGTATTGGAGGAGAAGTTAGAGCTGGGGAGGATGACGCGGCCAAACCAGTGGTGGTTATGGTTTCATGGCTCTATGCTAAGCTAATTGCTAAAGAGGGAACATTTCTGATTTCCAACCCTTCTGAAGCGAGTCATCCAACATCTGGAGACACTCATCTGCATGTACAGCAGAACATCTGAATACACTCATCTGCAGGTACAGCAGAACATCTGGAGTCATTCATCTGCATGTACAGCAGAACATCTGGATACTCTCATCTGCAGGTACAGCAGAACATCTGGATACTCTCATCTGCAGGTACAGCAGAACATCTGGATACTCTAATCTGCATGTACAGCAGAACATCTGGATACACTCATCTGTATGTACAGCAGAACATCTGGATACAATCATGTACAGCAGAACATCTGGATACACTCATCTGCATGTACAGCAGAACATCTGGATACTCTCATCTGCATGTACAGCAGAACATCTGGATACACTCATCTGTATGTACAGCTGAACATCTGGATACACTCATCTGCATGTACAGCAGAACATCTGGATACACTCATCCGCATGTACAGCAGAACATCTGGATACTCTCATCTGCATGTACAGCAGAACATCTGGATACACTCATCTGCATGTACAGCAGAACATCTGGAGACACCCATCTGCATGTACAGCAGAACAGAACATTTGGAGACTTTCCCTCAAGTTACCAGCTAATGCTAGCGGTAGCTAGCTTGGTTGGCAGAACACTGAAGAACACTTTGCTGCAGTGAAAACACAGTAAAATGGTCAAAGTTTAAGATGAAAACTCAGACAATAGCTAAAAACAGTTTGAGTCTATTTTAATGTCCCCAGTGTTAGCATGGTTAGCATTACTAAGCCTCTGTCCTGATTGACAGGTCAGTGTGTAGCCCCGCCCTTAAGCAATACCTGATTGGTTAATGTCTTTATTTGCAGTGCGAAAAGATAAAAAAAAGACATCTCTTTATCGTTGCGTAATGACGCTACTCGTCATCTTTTTGTTGTTTCCTTTCTACGTTTTTTGGCCTATTATTGGTTATTGATTGGTTAATGATTGGTTATTGATAGGTTATTGATTGCTAATGATTGGTTAATGATTGGTTATTGATTGATTAATGATTGGTTATTGATTGGTTATTGATAGGTTATTGATTGGTTAATGCTTGGTTATTGATTGGTTAATGATTGGTTATTGATTGGTTAATGATTAGTTAGATGCCTGAGGGATACCTGGGCCCAGAGGATCACCTGCAGCTCCGTTCTGCTCTCATAGTCCAGAGGTTTGTTCAGAACCAGGTTCCCACTGTTCGGCAGATCAATCCTGAAGAAGTCTGCGTCACGCTGCAGGGAACAGGTGACAGGTGAGCTCAGAGTGACATCACTCATGACTCAGGGCATCGACAGAACAATGTGGACGTCTTACCGATGATTGGTCGATGATGTAACTGATCATGTCTCCATCTGCATCGACAGCCTTCACCGAAAAAACCACAGAGTTCACCGCCGTCAGCTGCACACAGGAAACAGACTTTACTTTACTCTGTATACACACAGGAAACACACTTTACTTTACTTTACATACAGGAAACACACTTTACTTTACTTTACACACAGGAAACACACTTTACTTTACTTTACATACAAGAAACACACTTTACTCTGTAAGTTTGGTAGAAACCAACATTAATCCTCCATGGTGTAATGTAATGTAATAATGTAATGTAATGTTATCCTCCATGGTGTAATGTAATGTAATAATGTATTGTAATAATGTAATGTAATCCTCCATGGTGTAATGTAATGTAATAATGAAATGTAATGTAATGTAGTAATGTAATGTAATCCTCCATGTTGTAATGTAATGTAATGTAATCCTCCATGTTGTAATGTAATGTAATAATGTAATGTAATTATGTAACGTAATGTAATAATGTAATGTAATAATATAATAATGTAATAATGTAATGTAATGTAATGATGTAATGTAATTACCTCACTGATGCTGAATGGCTGAATGGTCTCCTGCAGGAAGTTTGGTCTGTTGTCGTTTTCATTCAAAATCTCCACGACGATCCTGAACCGACTCTGACAACAGTTTCATACTTTCTACTTTATTCTATTGTACTGACTGATATTCATACATGTGATTCTACTTTATTCTATTGTACTTACTCTAATATTTATACATGTGATTCTACTTTATTCTATTGTACTGACTCTATTCATTCATGTGATTCTACTTTATTCTATTGTACTGAATTTGATATTTCACCTGTTTCCCAGCACTGATATGTTTCACCTGTTTCCCCAGCCCTAATGTGTTTCACCTGTTTCCCCAGCACTGATGTGTTTCACCTGTTTACCAGCCCTAATGTGTTTCACCTGTTTCCCCAGCCCTAATGTGTTTCACCTGTTTCCCCAGCACTGATGTGTTTCACCTGTTTCCCCAGCCCTAATGTGTTTCACCTGTTTCCCCAGCACTGATGTGTTTCACCTGTTTCCCCAGCACTGATGTGTTTCACCTGTTTACCAGCCCTAATGTGTTTCACCTGTTTCCCAGCCCTAATGTGTTTCACCTGTTTCCCCAGCCCTAATGTGTTTCACCTGTTTCCCCAGCACTGATGTGTTTCACCTGTTTACCAGCCCTAATGTGTTTCACCTGTTCCCCCAGCCCTAATGTGTTTCACCTGTTTCCCAGCCCTAATGCCTTTCACCTGTTTTCCAGCCCTAATGTGTTTCACCTGTTTCCCCAGCCCTGATGTGTTTCACCTGTTTCCCAGCCCTAATGTGTTTCACCTGTTTCCCCAGCACTGATGTGTTTCACCTGTTTCCCAGCCTTAATGTGTTTCACCTGTTTCCCAGCCCTGATGTGTTTCACCTGTTTCCCAGCCCTAATGTGTTTCACCTGTTTCCCCAGCCCTAATGTGTTTCACCTGTTTCCCAGCCCTAATGTGTTTCACCTGTTTCCCCAGCCCTAATGTGTTTCACCTGTTTCCCCAGCACTGATGTGTTTCACCTGTTTACCAGCCCTAATGTGTTTCACCTGTTCCCCCAGCCCTAATGTGTTTCACCTGTTTCCCAGCCCTAATGCCTTTCACCTGTTTTCCAGCCCTAATGTGTTTCACCTGTTTCCCCAGCCCTGATGTGTTTCACCTGTTTCCCAGCCCTAATGTGTTTCACCTGTTTCCCCAGCACTGATGTGTTTCACCTGTTTCCCAGCCTTAATGTGTTTCACCTGTTTCCCAGCCCTGATGTGTTTCACCTGTTTCCCAGCCCTAATGTGTTTCACCTGTTTCCCCAGCCCTAATGTGTTTCACCTGTTTCCCAGCCCTAATGTGTTTCACCTGTTTCCCAGCCCTGATGTGTTTCACCTGTTTCCCAGTCCTAATGTGTTTCACCTGTTCCCCCATCCCTAATGTGTTTCACCTGTTTCCCAGCCCTAATGTGTTTCACCTGTTTCCCAGCCCTGATGTGTTTCACCTGTTCCTCCATCCCTAATGTGTTTCACCGATTTCCCATCCCTAATGCATTTCACCTGTTTCCCCAGCACTGATGTGTTTCACCTGTTTCCCAGCCCTAATGTGTTTCACCTGTTTCCCAAGCCCTAATGTCTTTCACCTGTTTCCCAGCCCTAATGTGTTTCACCTGTTTCCCCAGCCCTAATGTGTTTCACCTGTTCTGCCCAGCCCTGATGTCACCTGTCTCTCGTTGCCCTGTGTATTTAGTCTTTGTGTTTCCCCCTGTCCTGTTCCCCCTATAATTGTATGTCTTGTCACCAGTTTGTATTCCTGTGTGTTAGTCTTAGTGTTCCTGTGTTTCTATTTTTGACTTGGACTTCATTTTGGATTTCCTTTTTTGCCTGCCTTTTCCAGGACTCCTTTGTCCCTGGATTAATGACTCTATTCCAGACTCGGTTAAAAGCTTCATTTCCACTCCAGCTCATTCATCTGCTAAGGGTTTGTGTTTTTCCAAGTCTGTTTGCTCCACCAATGCTCCTCTTCAGCTAGCAACCACCAGCTCAGCCTGCTAGGTTTGTGACTACTGGGGTTTTGTCTGTCACCCAACCTGCTCCTCTGCCTACTACTCCTAGTCCTGTCATTTCTTCCCCAGGAGGAGAGCCAGAGACTTTTTTGACTATTTTCCAGTATTTAGCTAAGTGTGATAGACGGACTGAAGAGGCCAAAGCTGCCAGCTTTCAAGCTGGAAATCAACTGTTGAGTTCACCTTCCCGCAGCTCCCCTGAACACCTGTCTATCAACACTATGGCATTCGGTTCAGCGGGCACCACCGTCAACAAGCAGTCCTTTGAAGGGACCCGTCTGGCTATTTTTCCTGAGACTCATGGAGGCCAAAGACGGAGTAAGGGACAACATGGCTACCAGCGCCATGCCCTGCATCAACCTCTTGTCGGACCTGAGCTTCCCAGCGGACCAGTGTGCCCAAGCTGACCAGTGTACCTGAGCTGACCAGTGTACCCGAGCTGACCAGTATACCTGAGCTGACCAGTGTACCCGAGCCGACCAGTGTACCTGAGCTGACCAGTGTACCCGAGCCGACCAGTGTACCTGAGCTGACCAGTGTTCCCGAGCTGACCAGTGTACCCGAGCTGACCAGTGTACCTGAGCTGACCAGTGTTCCCGAGCTGACCAGTGTTCCCGAGCTGTCCAGTGTACCTAAGCTGACCAGTGTACCTGAGCTGACCAGTGTTCCCGAGCTGACCAGTGTACCTGAGCTGACCAGTGTTCCCGAGCTGACCAGTGTACCCGAGCTGACCAGTGTACCCGAGCTGACCAGTGTTCCCAAGCTGACCAGTGTACCTGAGCTGACCAGTGTTCATGAGCTGACCAGTTTCCTGAGCTGACCAGTGTACCTGAGCTGACCAGTGTACCTGAGCTGACCAGTGTTCCCAAGCTGACCAGTGTACCCAAGCTGGCGTGCAGCCTCCCCAAACCCTGGCTGATGTCAAGCCATCCAGAGTCGTCAATGACCGTTCTCCCAGAGTCTACGTCGACTGACCTCCCCGAATGTTCATTTACTGTCTGACTTTGCCAGTCTCCAGTGCCCCAGAGACTGCCCCAGAGGCTTTGCCGGTCTCCGGTGCCCCAGAGACTGCCCCAGTGACTATGCCGGTCTCTGGTGTCCCAGACACTGCCCCAGTGGCGTTGTTTACCTGCGGCACCCCAGAGACTGCCTCTGAGACTGTGCTGTTCTCCGGCGGCCAAGAGTCAGTGCCGTTCCCCGGCGTCCCAGAGACTCCAGTCCCCATTGTTTTGTCAGCAGTCCGACCAACTCCTGCTCCCCGTGTCCTGTTGGCTTCCCAGTTGACTTCTGATCCTGGTGTCTTGTTGGCGGACCCTGGCCCAGCAGATCCTTGGCTTGGCTCCTGTACAGCTGACCCGTCGCTTGCCTCCTGAGGGGTCTTGCCTTCGCCGCCGGCATCCAGAGGGATATTGCCTTCATGCTCGGCCCCCAGAGGGATATCACCTTTGCTGCGGTCTTCAAAGGGGTTTTGCCTTCGCAGACGGCATCCTGTGAGACCTCGTCATCCTCTTTGGCCACCAGAAGGGTTTTGCCTTCACCGCTGGCCACCTAAGAGTCTTCAACGAGCTGTTTAGCCGCCTGAGGGGTCTCGCCTTCGCAGACCTGAGAGGCTTCACCTTTGCCGCTGGCCGACTTAGACAAAAAGTGAGCATCATCCAGCAATGACATTTACGTTTAGACAACAAAACTACTAGTCAAGATTAGAAAAAGATTGTGGTTTGGGTTAAAACAGCGGTCCCCTTAAAGCCCCAGTGTGTAACATTTGTAGTTGTTCATTATCAAAATCGGTGTTGCCCATTCACAAACTTGTCCTTTTTCATGAATATTTACCACCACCATTCCTATTGGGTTGGAATTTTACATTTGCGTTTGCATGAACTGGGGTAGACGCTCCATATTCATGCTCCATCTTGAAATACGTTAGATGGCAAGAGACACACAGGACGTACTGCTCCACCTTTCACGTTTTCGACTCACAGCTGCTGCTAATGGGTATCGTAGCTTCCCGGCCCAGGCAAGTTTGAAGAAGGAAAAAGGAGGACCGAACGTATTCAAAATCCAAATTTCAGGAACAGGAGAAGAAAAAGAAAACGGATATTGAAAAGAGCAAGAGACCAGCGTCATCAGAAAAAAGAGTGAACATTGGAGCTGCTTTTGGATGCACACACCAAATCCCAACTAGTTAATTATCCTCCGGACCGCTGCAGTCTCCTTTTCTTTCTCTCTCATTTCCGTTGGGTGGCACGCGTGCCTGCTCGTGGTGTGAAGCGTGTGTCCGCGCCCTTTCCCGACATGCACTCCAACAACCACAGCTGATAGACGGCCTTTTGTACACCTTCGTACACCTTCGTGAAGACCATAGATATGGTGAAGGCTACCGTAGCTGCAATACGTACTGTGAACTGCGTGGCAAGAGAGAGTTGATTGCGATATATGATCTCAACGCTAGATGGGAAAAATTCTTACACAATGTAGCTTTAATGCTGACCTTCCAGTGTGACTCCACCATCTCAGTGTCCAATCTGGGAATGAAATCCTGAGAGTCTTGCTAAAGTCTGGGTGCTAGAGTCTGGGTGCTCCCGTCAGCTCCATCATTTGGTGTAACATGGTCATAAAACCCAGTTGTCTTAAGTCAGTCTCTTTCCGGTCTGGTTGTTTAGACAAACACCTTTGATATTATTATATATATTATATATATATACAGTACAGGCCAAAAGTTTGGACACACTTTCTCATTCAATGCGTTTCCTTTTTATTTTCATGACTATTTACATTGTAGATTCTCACTGAAGGCATCAAACTATGAATGAACACATATGGAATTATGTACTTAACAAAAAAGTGTGAAATAACTGAAAACATGTCTTATATTTTAGATTCTTCAAAGTAGCCACCCTTTGCTTTTTTATTAATAAGGGAAAAACTTCCACTAATTAACCCTGACAAAGCACACCTGTGAAGGTAAAACCATTTCAGGTGACTACCTCATGAAGCTCATTGAGAGAACACCAAGGGTTTGCAGCGCTATCAAAAAAGCAAAGGGTGGCTACTTTGAAGAATCTAAAATATAAGACATGTTTTCAGTTATTTCACACTTTTTTGTTAAGTACATAATTCCATATGTGTTCATTCATAGTTTTGATGCCTTAGTGAGAATCTACAATGTAAATAGTCATGAAAATAAAGAAACACATTGAATGAGAAGGTGTGTCCAAACTTTTGGCCTGTACTGTATATGTATATATATATATAGTCTTGGTAGTAAAATCGTACCTGTATGACATCGTCCTGGAAACAGGTGAGCTCTGCGATTAGCACCGATCCTAGAACCTGAGAGACAAACATCTGAGTGAAAACCTTCCTGCAGATTAAACTCCAGAGCTCGGTTGCACCAGCTGTGCCTAAGTTCAGATGTAGTCTATTGAATTTAGTTGTAACTTAGGTCGGAGTTTGGGCACTGCTAACACTTTGAGTGTTGCACCAGCTGAAATAGTTCCACCTAGCCGTTAGTAGGTGTAAAGTCCTCCGTGAAATGTTTTTTTCTATGATTAAACCCCTTGGATATCTATGATGATTTTCATTAATACTCATGCTACAAACTGGTTGCGTGGCGTGAGCGTGGCGTGAGCGTGTCAGCTGTGTGGCGTGTCCATTTATTTTTGGGCTCCCATGTTAACAGGTTAGAGCGTGCACACTGCCTGTGTCACACGCATGTCTCAGAAAACGCGTGCGTGCTAGAAATAGAACCAACGCCTATTTTACACGCAACAGAAACGCCACGCTCACACCACGCTCACGCCACGCAGGCGGTGTGTAGCCGGCCTTAGACAGAGGATTACCGACCTGCTGGTGACAGACTTGGGTTAGATCACCTTCTAATTAACAGCTTCTAACATTAATTATAAGTTTGCTAGTTTAGGCTATCATCATATTTGTTAGAATGTTACATTTTCATCTGCCCATATAGTTATATTACCCATGTTGTAGTTGTTTCACCACTCAATGTCTCTGTTGTTATGTTGCACTAACGTTAGCTGGAGGTTAAGGTTGAAAGTTATCAGCTAATCATATCACTTGGCCCTGGTTCATGTACCTTTCTGTAGCTGTTTTGTGACTAACGTTACCAACGTTAGCTATTTTTAGCTCTTATCTTCTTCGCTATTGTGGAGCTAAGCGTTTAAAGACAACACGGCAATAATAATTATGATAATAATAAAGAATAGTGCGTTTCACTGATTGGCCGCTGGAAGTAAAAACATCACTTAGTCTGCGACAATATTCTGGTTAGTGTGGACTTTACGGCAGTAATAGGATGAACCTTACGTCTCTGTGGTGCAACCTCGACACAACTTTAACTTTATTAAACTAACTACACCCAAACTCACAAACAGCTGGTGCAACAGGCTGCACGTATAGAAAGGTGAAGTCCCTCCTCCTCCGCAGTCCACCATGGGACCTTATTTCAGTAAAAAAAAAAGACTGAGATTTTCTTCACTTGCTAAATTATCTTTTAAACTGACAAACATCATGTGTGTAATTCATGGCTCAATTCAAACAGGATCTAAACATTATCTGTCTTTCCCCGCTCACTACCGGACACATTTTTACTGAAATAAAGTCCCATGGTGGAAACAGGAAGGGGTGGGACTAACACACAGGAAGATATATAGATAAGGGTCCAGGTGTACCTCTCGGTCGAGGACTCTGGAGGCAGAGGCGTTGAGTCTGATGGTCCGACCCTCCAGGTAGAACCAGTCGGCGCTGTCTCCGGTCAGACACAGGCGGATGGTGTTATCTCTTGGTTCTCCTCTGATACTGAGGTTAGAGATAAACTGACCCATCGGGCTGTTCTCTCTGATCGACACAAAGATGTCCGATCCCCCCAAACACAGACTGGCTGAGGACAAAAATAAAAAAATGTTCCTTTGTGATTCCGATACCTGAACTTGCGTATCGGCCAGTACCAGTGCATTAAGAAAAAACATGCTTTTTCATTAATAAGGGGAAAATTTCAGGTGACTACCTCATGAAGCTCATTGAGAGAACAACAAGGGTTTGCAGAGTTATCAAAAAAAGCAAAGGGTGGCTACTTTGAAGACTCTAAAATATAAGACATATATATATATATATATATATATATATATATATATAGGTTATATTGATAGGGTAAGGGGTTTCTATGGCCTGGCTCAGGTTACTGAGAAAGAATGCCAAATAACTGTATTTTATTATCTAGTTTGACAGTCAGTCTTGACAATAATAAAAAAAAATTAACTACTTTAAAGTAGATTTTCTTTAGGGCTAAATTACGTGGTATCAGATTGGTGCAAAGACTCGCATACATGATTCAGAGGGTTAGACTCGCATACATGATTCAGATACCAGCATTTTAGGCAGTGTCTGAGTTATTTCTGATACTGGTATCGTATCAGAACACCTCTTCTGTTCTGCTTTAATTATTATGAATCATATTTCTGTATATCTGTAAACTGTATCAGTGTCTTTGTGTCCTGAGATAACTCCTGTTAGGATCTGACACTGTAAATAAAGTTAAAATTTACATGAATTACCTGGAACAACATGGTAAGATAAGCGGAGAGCGAGCTGCCAGAGCAACATCTTGCATCTCAACATCTTCCTCCACCTGCAGAACAAACAAACACCGGATTCACCTTCTTTCACCATCAATCAGCAGCTTTTCAGCACAGTTTAGAATCTGGGCTGGTTATTGTTGAAGCACAAAATGGGATTACAGCAACACTAAGCGCCCCCTGAGGCTGAAATGTTCATCACCAGTGCTTTAAATTGACACCCGCCAACCCGCCAACCCGCCAACCCGCTAAATGCGGTTACGAGCCAATTTTGCATTCTCATGAACAGGTCCGCATGAAATGGTACGAAAATGTATGCACACCAAAACGTATGATATACTACGAAAGGGCTAGATCAGTACAGGGTTGGATTGGTACAGGGCTGGGATACAGATCGATAAAGCATTGTATGGCGATATTTTCCGTGGCTTTTTTATATAAAGTGTACATGAGAAATTACTTTTTTACAATATTTTACAATATGTTTCTCATTTCATCCCATGTTGCAGGTGTGTTTAAAATCTCACAGACTGAACACTGTGACCTGCTGCTTTGTCTCTTCATGACTCATTATCCCTTGTGTGTCCTCGGGTCAAATTTGACCCATTTTTGTGGGTTTTATATCAGAAATATGGGTTTCTTTGAACCAAAATGCCATATGGATTTGCAAAATCCAAAGTATTCAATTTTTATAATATTTGAAAAACATGTTTAAATGGTTTTAAAACAGCATCCTGACTAAACTTTGACATAAACCAGTCTGTGATCCACTCAACATCCTCTCATCTTAACTATTAGTCAGAATAATTTATGATTTCTGCCTTTTTTTTTAAAAACGTTTAAAAAAGCATAAAAAAAGATAAAAATGCTGAAAACATCACAAATTCAATTTCACTTTTGATCTGGATGGACAACAAGTTCATGGTCGAAGGGAAGACAACACAAGGGTTAAAGCTCTGAGCTGCACTCTGATTCATATTCCCAGACAGACCTTCGACAGCACCGCCCGCTGAGGGTTAGGGTTACAGGATCCCTATGCTGGTTGGGTTAGGGTTACAGGAAACCTACGATGGTTGGGTTAGGGTTACAGGAACCCTACCCTGGTTGGGTTAGGGTTACAGGAAACCTACGATGGTTGGGTTAGGGTTACAGGATCCCTATGCTGGTTGGGTTAGGGTTACAGGAAACCTACGATGGTTGGGTTAGGGTTACAGGAACCCTACGCTGGTTGGGTTAGGGTTACAGGAAACCTACGATGGTTGGGTTAGGGTTACAGGAAACCTACGATGGTTGGGTTAGGGTTACAGGATCCCTATGCTGGTTGGGTTAGGGTTACAGGAAACCTACGATGGTTGGGTTAGGGTTACAGGAACCCTACGCTGGTTGGGTTAGGGTTACAGGAAACCTACGATGGTTGGGTTAGGGTTACAGGGACCCTACGATGGTTGGGTTAGGGTTACAGGGACCCTACGCTGGTTGTAGATTCACTTTTTAAAACTTAAACCTGGTTCATATTTCTGCTGTTTCTCATGTTCATGTCTCTCTGTTTAGGACTGTTGGAGTCTGAGAAATTGAGATTAAATAAAGTAAAGAACCAATCAGTCAAAGAATAACTGAAAGTAATTACTCTCAGTTATTGTTAGTTGTCCTCGAGTAAAGAATGTAGAGGTTGAAGAGAACTGACCTCGGAGCAGATTACAGCCAAACAAACAATGAGTCAAGATTGTTCATCCGGACGTGAACAAACTGAAAATGAGTCGTTAAAACAAAACATGCTTTCTGATAATGAGGATAACAAGGTCAGCTGGATGAAATAGCAGAAACAGTAAAATAAACTATGAATGCTAAAATATGTTTTACAGATTCTCAGATATAAACCGAAATTAAGACATGCCAAGACAATCTACTCTTAGACATTTTAAATGTCTTTCCTGTGTCTACTTCAGACCTGTCTGTCTGTCTGTCTGTTTCTCTATCTGTCTCCCTGTCTGTCTGTCTGCCTGTCTGCCTGCCTGTCTGTCTGTCTGTCCGTCCCATTAAAGGGTTATTCTGTGGAGATTAACCACCCATATGTTGGGAGGGTTTGCAGGTTCTTCTGTGGGGAAGCGAGCATCTAAAGATGGAGGTCTGTACAGATTGTTAAGAACTCAGAGGCTAATTCAGGTTTCAGATGTTCTGTTGTATGAATGAAACTGACTTGACTAATCTGCAGTCACACCAGCTGACTGTTACTGGCAGGATTACATCGTTGTTTGTTTCAGCAGATTATTTATTTTCATAAGCACAACAACTACCCCAACATGTGTGATGTATAGTGGTTGCATAGTGGATGAACTGAATAGAAACATATATTTACAGCAGGGTTTTAACATTAACATTATAAGACTTTTAGGTGCAGCAGCTGAACTGAATAAATGGAAAATCAATATGAGCATTAATATACTAGTAACTAGTAACTAAAGCTGTAACAGATGAATGTAGTGGGGTAACTAAATTACCTAGCAACTAAAGCTGTAACAGATGAATGTAGTGGAGTAAGTAAAGTAACTAGTAACTAAAGCTGTAACAGATGAATGTAGTGGAGTAACTAAAGTAACTAGTAACTAAAGCTGTAACAGATGAATGTAGTGGAGTAAGTAAAGTAACTAGTAACTAAAGCTGTAACAGATGAATGTAGTGGAGTAAAATGTACAATATTTCTCTCTGAAATGTAGTGGAGTAGAAGTAGAAAGTGACATGAAAAAAAAGTACCTCAACATTTGGACTGAAGTACAGTACTGGAGTACATGTACTTAGTTAAATTCCACCGCTGAAGACTTTCGTCAGATCTGATGTTTGTATCATAGATTGTAAGCCTGACATTCAGATCGCAGCTGCAGCTAAAAGCCTTCTAATGTTAGAGAGACTCTATTCATACTTCATAATAATCAGAATCATAATAATAATATCGACTGACCTCTCTCTCCTGTCGTCTACAGACAGTCGGTGTCTCTCGGCCTCCTCATGTTGTCATCGCTTCATGTGTTCATACTTTCTGTTCTCGGCAGTCAATTCATTGTTCTGTGTGTGTGTGTGTGTGTGTGTGTGTGTCTGTGTGTGTGTGTGTGTGTGTGTGATTATCTCGGGGCTTACAGGATAAATAGGCCAGTGGGCTGCAGAACTTTAAAGCAACAGGAGGCCTTTCAGATTAATATCAGACACATGAAGTACTTACTGACGTTTAGACAACAAGCAGGCAATCTGATTGGTCAGCTAGTTATTCAGAACGTGCTCAGATCAGCATGACAGCATGACTCATCCCTGAAATATGACTCAGCCATTTCCATGGCAACGTCACAGTCAGTGGGACACACAGGAACTCTCCAACAGATTCATAGAAAGAAAAAACAGAATAACATTGGGAAAAGCCACAAGAACATCAAAACAAAGCCACAAAAACAGGGAAGAAAATACAAAAATGTCAAAAACAGCAAGAAAAACTTCAACAAAACTACAAAAACATTGAACAAGCTTCCAAAAACATCAAAACACAGGAAAAGGTGACAAAAATGTTGAAAAAGTATTAAAAAAGAAGTCAGACCATAGATGTATTATGGGTCAGACCATGGATGTATTAGGGGTCAGACCATGGATGTATTAGGGTTCAGACCATGGATGTATTAGGGGTCAGACCATAGATGTATTATGGGTCAGACCATAGATGTATTATTTTATTATGGGTCAGACCATAGATGTATTATGGGTCAGACCATGGATGTATTAGGGGTCAGACCATGGGTGTATGAGGGGTCAGATCATGGATGTATTATGGGTCAGACCATGGATGTATTAGGGGTCAGACCATAGATGTATTATGGGTCAGACCATGGATGTATTAGGGGTCAGACCATAGATGTATTATGGGTCAGACCATAGATGTATTATGGGTCAGACCATGGATGTATTAGGGGTCAGACCATGGGTGTATGAGGGGTCAGATCATGGATGTATTATGGGTCAGACCATGGATGTATTAGGGGTCAGACCATAGATGTATTATGGGTCAGACCATGGATGTATTATGGGTCAGACCATAGATGTGTTATGGGTCAGATCATGGATGTATTATGGGTCAGACCATGGATGTATTAGGGGTCAGACCATAGATGTATTATGGGCCCCTTTCAGACTAGTAAAATCATATTTTCTGGATGGGCTTCTGCACACGTTGACTACTCGTTGCAGCTCCTTGTTACCATGGTTACCCAGGTGTGGTTTCCATGGCTGTTTGAGAAAACAAAGAGGGGGGTGTCAGCCCCCCTCTTCCATTTCTGCAGAAACATTCATCAAGACATTTCTGAGCAAAGGAATAATTACAAACACCCAAAGACGCTTGATAATTTATTGATATTTAAATGTAATTCATAAGAGACAAAATACTAAATATTATTCAAGTAAAGTACAGAAACATTTGCAGAATAAACAATTTACCTCTGAATTCTGTTCTAATATAAATACACTAAAGTAAAGTAGAAGTATCTGTTGTTTACACAGACGTAACTAAATAAAGAAGCATTTCTTAAATCTGTTGTTTATTTTTTGGTTGAGGGATTGAAGATTTCATCACATTCACATAAACCTCACAGATAAAAAATACTACAAACTAATGTTCCTCTTTAATATAAATTATATTTCACTTCTTCTTCAACACAAGCTCTCACAGAAACATCCAGTTTTTATTTTATCATCGTAATGCTTTCTCCTTCAGTCACGAAACTATTCAGATGACTTTTAAATGAAACCAAATAAAAATAAAATAACACTGATTTGTAAAACTTCAACATGAAAATATTCATTGAAGACATTGAATAATTTTTATAATTCTGCACGTTTATCTTTTTTATGCCTCTGGGCTATGATGTGAACAGTAATCTGATTACTGCTCTGCTTTAACAACTGACAGGCTGAAAACCTTCAAAATAAGAGACTGACACAAGAGAAACCCCTTTCAAAATAAGAGTCAGTCAGAGTGTTGAGTGGAAAGCCTTCCTTTTCCTGCTGGTGACGGACAGTTTCGTCATCGAGGCGGACTTTAATCAGAGTACCGCTGGCTCTGGAGACAGGAGAATAAAAACCTGGAAAGTCTGAGTACTCAGACACCATCTGAAGACGTCTCAAGATGTCTGAAGACAGTGTGAGACTCGCTGTTAGCTTCCTGTAGAGAGATGACCCTGGTGAGGGGGTAATACAATCCTGGAACAATGTCTGCGATTGTCTACAAAATCTTTAAAAATGTCTGAGACAGGTTATGACATCTGGTAGTCTCGCATGTCCAGACCTTCATCCACAGCTCTGCAGAGGAAGGTCTGGCTAGTCCACACAGCATTCCTGGATGGGAGAACAACGTGCTCTGGTTTATCAGCATTTCTTTAAAACAATCACAATCACCTGCTAAATAGTCTCAGGAAGGAACTGGTTTTGGTGGAACATGTGGACGTTCAAAAGTAGTTTTAGTCATGCAACAGAAAACTCAGATTGGACAGGTAGGATTTACCCTGCAGAGATCTGAGGAGCAGTTAACCATAGTCCTCACAAATCCACCGGAGGTTAGAACCCCAACACAGAGACAGAGGAAGGGGACGCATATCCGGACTGAATGAGGGACTTCCAGCGTTGTCGATATGATAGAGAGAGATAGAGATACTTTATTGATCCCGGACGAGACATCTGGAGATTTATTGAAGTTTTGGGACAGTTTAATTGGACGTCCGGCAGCAGAGCAGCTTGTGAAAGACCTTCCTGAACTCCACGTTGAAGGCGGTGTAGATGATCGGGTTCATGGCGCTGTTAACGTAGCCGAGCCATGTTACCACGGAGATGAGGGCAGGGCTGATGTCACATGACTGGCACAACACCTTGGTGACATGGACGACGAAGAAAGGTGTCCAACAAGCTAGAAAAACCCCTGGAGACAGAGAGACAGACAGTTAGATGGACAGACAGACAGACGGACAGACAGACAGACAGACAGGCAGACAGGCAGAGACCAAAGTGCCCCTGTTTCCCAGAGAACTCAGTTTTCGCTGATCCAGTTCACCTGAACATCAACAATCAACACAACAGTAAATGTTCTGCTGATGCCAGCTCTGTATTTCTAAGCTTTTTCCCATTGGACATTTATTTGGTATTTTTATATTGTCTAAAACATGTCTGGAGGGAACTTTAACCAAGACCACCGTGGTAACTTTATTGCATTAAACACGTTTTATGACTTCCATCAGCAGGAAAATGAGTTTAAATGAAACCCATTAAAAGCTCATCATGTATGCAGTTCCCTTTGTGTGAGATGAGTGTACTGTATGTGTTTGGATGTGAAGCTGCTTTGGAGACAGTTTCCACGGAGATAGAAGCAGTTTCTATTTTTACTGAGAGGATCTCAGCTTCACTCTGTTACTGTAAAACATGAGAAACAGAGAATGACGTACGACTGAGTGAGAAGGAAGAAATACATCACTTTAAACATCTTATTCTGTCACGTCTTAATGAACTATGATTCTTCACTTTGACATTGGATGAAGTCTGCATTGTGACGTGTTTAGGACCCTATCTTGCACCCGGCGCAGCGTAAAGCCCGATGCAAGTGTCTTTGCTAGTTTAAGACCGACCCAGTTGTCAGTTTCCCGTCCAGCGCCCACATCGTTTAAACAGCAAATGCACCTGCACCCATCTGTGGGTGTGCTGGTCTTACAGGGAGGTGTGTTCAGGTGCATTCTGGGCATGCTGGTTTTACAGGGAGGTGTGTTCAGGTGCATTCTGGGCGTGCTGGTCTTACAGGGAGGTGTGTTCAGCTGCATTCTGGGCATGCTGGTCTCAAAGGTAGGTCTGTTCAGGTGCATTCTGGCATGCTGGTCTTACAGGGAGGTGTGTTCAGGTGCATTCTGGGCGTGCTGGTCCTACAGGGAGGTGTGTTCAGGTGCATTTCTGGGCATGCTGGTCTTACAGGGAGGTGTGTTCAGGTGCATTCTGGGCGTGCTGGTCTTAAAGGTAGGTCTGTTCAGGTGCATTCTGGGCATGCTGGTCTTACAGGGAAGTGTGTTCAGGTGCATTCTGGGCATGCTGGTCTTACAGGGAGGTGTGTTCAGGTGCATTCTGGGCATGCTGGTCTTACAGGGAGGTGTGTTCAGGTGCATTCTGGGCGTGCTGGTCTTAAAGGTAGGTCTGTTCAGGTGCATTCTGGGCATGCTGGTCTTACAGGGAAGTGTGTTCAGGTGCATTCTGGGCATGCTGGTTTTACAGGGAGGTGTGTTCAGGTGCATTCTGGGCGTGCTGGTCTTACAGGGAGGTGTGTTCAGGTGCATTCTGGGCATGCTGGTCTTACAGGGAGGTGTGTTCAGGTGCATTCTGGGCGTGCTGGTCCTACAGGGAGGTGTGTTCAGGTGCATTCTGGGCATGCTGGTCTTACAGGGAGGTGTGTTCAGCTGCATTCTGGGCTTGGTGGTCTTACAGGGAGGTGTGTTCAGCTGCATTCTGGGCATGCTGGTCTTACAGGGAGGTGTGTTCAGGTGCATTCTGGGCATGCTGGTCTTACAGGGAGGTGTGTTCAGGTGCATTCTGGGCGTGCTGGTCTTAAAGGTAGGTCTGTTCAGGTGCATTCTGGGCATGCTGGTCTTACAGGGAGGTGTGTTCAGGTGCATTCTGGGCGTGCTGGTCCTACAGGGAGGTGTGTTCAGGTGCATTCTGGGCGTGCTGGTCCTACAAGGAGGTGTGTTTAGGTGCATTCTGGGTGTGCTGGTCTTACAGGGAGGTGTGTTCAGGTGCATTCTGGGAGTATTGCTATCTTGAGGCAGCGGAAAGTAATGGTGCCATTGATCAACAAAAACCTGGTCTAAAGTCAGTAATGCAGAATTTCATTGTTATTTTAACAGAGCATTAATAAAATGCTCCTAGGCTCATGCACAGCACAGCAGCACACACACACACACACACACACATGCAGAAGATTACAAATAAAAATATTATGGTGCAAATCCTCCATCATAATAGCAATGCTCCAAGGTCCAAACGCGACAGGGGTCCGTTCCAGGTAGAAGTTTAACAAACTCTGAGTGTAACCCTGAAATGCGGGGATTATGAAATCATTCAAGCACTGCATGTTTTGCGCGGAAATCGGCAATTTATGCGGCGAAAGTGCGCCATATTTGAAAAAATGACATTGGCTGATTATGCATTGAATTATGCGATTGCATAATCACGTTTTTCTGGAGGGACTGCAATAATTTTTTTATTCATGCAGGTAACAAACTGCATTAAAATGCGCCTGATACAGACTGAATGAATGAATGAGGAAATGAGTTTCTCTCAGTCTCCTCTCTCTGAGAGGGAGAAACTCGAGGTTTCTGAAGAAAACCTGCTCACGACCAGGTTAGGTTCACAGGCTCAGTTACCATTTTCATGTTGCGTCCTAGGCACCCCTAGACTGGGGCGTAACACTGTGTAGCTCTGCTATATATACTATACTACAAAAACCTGGGATGGGGACATATCCGTAGTTTTTATTATGACTGACTGGTACTTACCGACGACGACGGGCAGCACCTTCATGGCTTTCCGTTCACGGCCGCTGACTCTGCTGCTCTTACTGTTCCTCCTCCCTCTCTTCTGCTCTCTCGTCTCGGCTGGCTCGCCATATCTCGTCTCTGTGGGCTCGCCGTCCGACACGCTGTCTGTCTGCACTGTCACCGGGTCTCTCTCAGGCGCCACCTTGCCGTCTCGCCGCTCCTCCGACAGCGCCGTCGCCGAGGGCGTCATCATGGAGATGGTGGACGGAGACGCAGGGCTGAACTCGCCCGGCGCGCCGAAAACCACCTTCTCTTCACTTCCCGTTGCCGTTGCATTCCCTCGCCGTAAAGCCGAGCTGAGGCGTAGCGAGAGAGCAGGATGCCCGGCCGAGCGACTCCGACCACTCCACCGCCGCAGGCCCCGAAACATCCCATAATACAGGAAGAGCATGACGGGACACGGGACGAAGAAGGAGCACACCGACGAGTACACCACGAAACGGTCGTCCTCCAGTTTGCACACGGTGGGGTCGCGGCCCGGCACCCGGTTCAGCCCGAAGATTACCGGGCTCGCCACGCCCAGAGACAGCAGCCAGACTGCCACGATCAGAGCCAGCTGGCGCATGCTGAACTGGTTCCTGTTGTACTTCAGAGGCACCACCACCGCGATGTACCTGAACACAACACACACACACAGCTGTACCTGGACACAACGCACACACACAGCTGTACCTGAACACAACACACACAGCTGTACCTGAACACACCACAGACAGCTGAGACTACGTCAAACATTCTCCGATGGTTAACTTTTTATGTTCTGTTCTTTTACTTTGATGTTTTTTTGACACTTTTTCAAAACTTTTTCGACACCTTACGTTCGTTTTACTCTTTTGACTCTTATTCTGATGCATTTTTCAATGTTTTTTATCCTCTTTTCAATTTTTTTTTGACGCTTTTTTGACGTTTTCTTGGGGCTTTAGAAGGATCTATCAACATTATTGGCTTACCTGCATCAGGGAGTGCAGAAGGGGGAATGAAAGAGGCTCGTGAAAGAGGGACCACAATGGAAATAAGTCTTTGGGCTTTATTGTGTCATCCCTGACTATTTATGTATTTTAATGTATGAGTACTGTTTCATATTTTATATTTAGGTGGTCAAATAAAATCAATCAATCGTGAGGACACAGTGAGAGATGTCTCCCTCTTTAATGTTTACAAGATGAACAGTCCAGCAAGTGGCGACAGCAGTGCTGCACCGATTGGTCAAGGAAGAGGAGCTGTCCAGCCTGCAGCAAAGCTGAGACGCCATGCCGGGGCAAACCAGGTAGGCCGCACCTTTACCTGTTCAGTCAGGCAGCTAAACATTCAGGTCCTAGTTTTTAACAATCTGATGATATCATACGAAAATATATGCACACCTATTCTACGAAACTATTCACGTGACACGTGGCTGGCTACGAGCTCCATGAAGCCAGTTACCCGAGACTAGAGCATTGTGAGCTGCTGCTCGTTTCAGCAGATATTACGGTGAAGTTTAGACACTAAAAAAACTAGTTAAGTTTAGGAAAAAGATGGTTGTTTGGATTAAAACACTCCCAAAGAACACGCATTTCCAGGGAGAAAGTCTTGTGTTTTCCCCCGGGTCTGATACCCCTGGTCAATACCCCTGGTGGTCTAATACCCCTGGTCAATACCCCTGGTCTAATAACCCTAGTCTGATACCCCTGGTCTAATACCCCAGGTCTGATACTCCTGGTCTGATACCCCTGGTCAATACCCCTGGTCTAATAACCCTAGTCTGATACCCCTGGTCTAATACCCCAGGTCTGATACTCCTGGTCTGATACCCCTGGTCTGATACCCCTGGTCTAATACCCCGGGTCTAATACCCCTGGTCAATACCCCTGGTCTGATACCCCTGGTCAATACCCCTGGTCTGATACCCATGGTCTAATACCCCGGGTCTAATACCCCGGGTCTAATACCCCTGGTCAATACCTCTGGTCTGATACCCCTGGTCTGATACCCCTGGTCAATACCCCTGGTCTAATACCCCTGGTCTGATACCCCTGGTCTAATACCCCTGGTCTGATACCCCTGGTCTGATACCCCTGGTCTGATACCCCGGGTCTGATACCCCTGGTCAATACCCCTGGTCTGATACCCCTGGTCAATACCCCGGGTCTGATACCCCTGGTCAATACCCCTGGTGGTCTAATACCCCTGGTCAATACCCCTGGTCTAATAACCCTAGTCTGATACCCCTGGTCTAATACCCCAGGTCTGATACTCCTGGTCTGATACCCCTGGTCTGATACCCCTGGTCTAATACCCCGGGTCTGATACCCCTGGTCAATACCCCTGGTCTGATACCCCTGGTCAATACCCCTGGTCTGATACCCATAGTCTAATACCCCGGGTCTAATACCCCTGGTCAATACCTCTGGTCTGATACCCCTGGTCTGATACCCCTGGTCAATACCCCTGGTCTAATACCCCTGGTCTGATACCCCTGGTCAATACCCCTGGTCTGATACCCATGGTCTAATACCCCGGGTCTAATACCCCTGGTCAATACCTCTGGTCTGATACCCCTGGTCTGATACCCCTGGTCTGATACCCCTGGTCTAATACCCCTGGTCTGATACCCCTGGTCAATACCCCTGGTCAATACCCCTGGTCTAATACCCCTGGTCTGATACCCCTGGTCTAATACCCCTGGTCTGATACCCATGGTCTAATACCCCGGGTCTAATACCCCTGGTCAATACCCCTGGTCTGATACCCCTGGTCTAATACCCCTGGTCTGATACCCCTGGTCAATACCCCTGGTCTGATACCCCTGGTCTAATACCCCTGGTCTGATACCCCTGGTCTAATACCCCTGGTCTGATACCCCTGGTCAATACCCCTGGTCTTTATAGACTTATAGACTTAGAAATCTAGTGCTTAACTTTTGGTAGCTTTTTAATGGAAGGGTTCATGAGAGCAACAACAAGATCAATCAAGTTCCCCGGTTTGTTATGCCGTGAGATTTTTAATCTGGGTTGGTTATACCGTGAGAGGTATATTCTGATTTGGTGTAACAGAGTTAAAAATGCACTTCATTAATTCTAATTTCCAATTTATGTTTAATTTAATTGTAATAATTTTAATTATTATTTAATGATTTGTTGGGTATTTGTGAATTTTATTTTATTGAGTTTAATTTATTTATCAAATGCTATCATTTCCCGGCGGAGATGTTGTTCCTCATTGCGCCTCTTTTGTACCTCCGGAGTTGCCGTAGCTTCCGTCTTCTCCTCACAATACCGTTCTATATTGTTGAGGTAGGTTGTGTGTGAAGTGCTGCTGCGCTATTTTGTTGTTTTCTTTGAGAATTGTGTTGTGACCCTTCGCTACTTAGTGCCTCTAAGCTAATCCGATATTAATTAAGCTGTTTAGTGCCGTTGTGCGTTTAGATATGGGTTTAAATGATGCTTTGTTTAACTTTTTCTTTTTGCGCCATTTCTACGCTGTTTTGTGCAGTGTAAATAAAGGAGGCTCAGCGGTCCAGTTTGAGTATGTAAATTCTTTTGTTAAATGTTCAGGAGCAGAGGTGCAAATGGAGAGGAAACGGTAGACCAGAAGCAATCAATGTTTTATTGTCTTCTGCAGGTATGTGTATTTCTTTGTTACACTTTTTTTTGTTATCTGTGCAGTCCCCAAACCCACGTACTGTTTAACTTTGCCCACTGAAACTGTTGAAGTATAAAATGTTGGTTCTGATGTTTGTCACATTAACTGTTACAATTCAAGTAAGGTTTCTAAGTGTGTTTTAGGGCCGGGACACATCAGGCCGATTATCGGCCGTGGGACAGTCTGGTGAGGTGTGTCCCGTGCCGTCGTCCGTCTGGGGGGCTGTCGGCGTTCATTTTGGCCGACCTGACATGTTCAGTCGGCGGGGGGGGGTGCCGTCGGTACTCACCAGGAAATGACGAGTGGAATGAGGTGACTACAGTCTCTCAAAATCTGATGAAAATCTTTTAAACTGACCTCTGTTGAGCTGAAATGAAGACAGATTCAGCAACTGCTTGGCCTATTGACCGTTCGCAAAAGCCACGCCCCCTAGTTACTGTTACTACGCCCGTCAACAATTGAGAACCAGACACATAGCCATGGCTGGGTTGAGCTCCATACCTATTGGTATAAGTGATTGGTTTTGGAGTAATGCAGCCGACATATCCTCCAAGGCACGACAGAAAGGGCTGCAATATGCAGTGGAGGGATGTGTTCAATGACCTCAACCTCTTGCTGAATTATCTGTGTCGATAGCAACATGTGCTTGACAGGCTATCAGCCGGTCTCACGGCAGTTCGTGTAAATGTCCATGTTATTCTTAATCTATTGATACGTGTTCACGGAGACTTTATTCTCGTTTTTTATGTGTAAATGTAACGTTATTTTCTTGTGGAAAGGACGCCGCGAGCGGCCCTCTGGGGACGCGCCACAATAACGGGATGGCGGAGGTTGGGTTTAGGAAAAAACTTACGGGGAAAGGGCGCCTTAAATTCCGGGAGACGCGCTGCGGATTTTCGGCTTTTTATATTACTCCCTACCATTTTTGTGCTGTGGCCACAAAATACGCTTCCCATTGAAATACATTACTTCACATTTTCGTGTTGTCCGCCACGTATAAACCGACAAAAACGTCTCTGTGAACACGTATCAATAGATTCAAATAACGTCACATTTACACGAACTGCCATGAGTTAGCTCGCTAGCTTTACTTACCTTAGAGCAGACATATGTAGCTATGTTTATTAATCTTCGAGGCATTTAGCTGTGAGTGGGGTCTCCCACACCGCTTAATCCATTGTCGGCATCTTTCCGCTTGGGTCTTGGGCTTTTGGAAAGGCGAAAAAAACGACCCCTCCCTCTAAACTTTTGGGGTACCTGGTGTCAGACTTGCAGGTGCCATAGGCGCATCGTTTCACCATCTTGCTGAAATCGCAATGTTTGACGGGGGTCCTTCTCCTTAGTTACAGTTGCTGAGCTAGGATTGGACGAGGACTGTTCGAGGGCGGGGTTTTCTCGGTCAATTTCTCGCTTAAAATGTTTCCAGAAACATGTTTCAGTGAACTATTTTAGTACAATATGAGATCGGATTCTGAACGGCCGCCATGACAGTCCAGGTCTGAATATCCGGAGAAAACAAACCCATGTGACGCATTCGCCCAATCAGCTGCCGGTTTTCATTTCTTGGGCGACATTACAGATTAGCGCCGCCTGCTGTTATGGAGGCGTATTACATCTCGTCTCCTCTCGTCTTTTTGATGTGTCCCGAGGCAGTTTTTTGGACCTCGGGGACGCGACTGATCATATCGACGGGGTTTTCTGTCAACGGTCGGCCGTCGGCTATATGTGTCTACACCATTAGTTGTCCCTGTTGGCTGGTGGTGTACATGTTGGGAGTTGAGTGAGATATATATGTTATACCATGTGGTTTTTGTGTATGTGTCACTCTGACACAGTACCGTTCTATATTGTTGAGGAGCAGAGGTGCAAATGGTGAGAAAACGGTAGACCAGAAGCAATCAATGTTTTATTGTCTTCTGCAGAATATATCTTGGAAAATCATCAGCTGTGGTTGTCCTCTTCACGCCCTGACCATGTCTGTTACATTGGTTATACCGTGAGAGGTATATTCTGGGTTGGTTATACCGTGAGATTTATAATCTGGGTTGGTTATACCGTGAGATTTATAATCTGGGTTGGTTATACCGTGAGATTTATATTCTGGGTTGGTTATACCGTGAGAGGTATATTCTGGGTTGGTTATACCGTGAGATTTATATTCTGGGTTGGTTATACCGTGAGAGGTATATTCTGGGTTGGTTATACCGTGAGATTTATAATCTGGGTTGGTTATACCGTGAGAGGTATATTCTGGGTTGGTTATACCGTGAGATTTATATTCTGGGTTGGTTATACCGTGAGAGGTATATTCTGGGTTGGATATACCGTGAGAGGTATATTCTGGGTTGGTTATACCGTGAGATTTATATTCTGGGTTGGTTATACCGTGAGAGGTATATTCTGGGTTGGTTATACCGTGAGATTTATATTCTGGGTTGGTTATACCGTGAGAGGTATATTCTGGGTTGGATATACCGTGAGAGGTATATTCTGGGTCGGTTATACCGTGAGAGGTATATTCTGAGTTGGTTATACCATGAGATTTATATTCTGGGTCGGTTATACCGTGAGA
>NC_041353.1:140000-147500 GCF_004354835.1 Perca flavescens
TGTTTTATCCTCCTCTTCTCCGCTTCATTCTGAAACTTTTCTCTACTGCTCTATAAAAAGACCAAACACCATCACCACCTCCTCTCCCTCTGTCTCTCTCTCTCTCTCTCTCTCTCTCTCTCTCTCTCTCTCTCTCTCTTTTTTTGCCGCTCTGTGATTGGCTGACAGTCAGCAGTGATGTATAAACCCTCTCTCGCTCTCTCTCAATTCAATTATAATTCAAAGAGGCTTTATTAGCATGACCATATTGACACACAGTAGGGAAACATTTAGCACATTTACATCCAGTTTTTCAGTAGCATGCAGACAATAAAACATTAAGTTAACATTCATCATGTCAACACAATGTAACAATAAGAACAACACTGATGGATATCAGCAACATCATGACAACAAGAATATTACAGGTGTGTGTGTGTGTGTGTGTGTGTGTGTGTGTGTGTGTGTGTGTCTGTGTGTCTGTGCGCGATAAGTCATTGAACATTTTAAATTAAAAATAGCTTGTTATGTAGGTGCGCGCCTGTGTTAACGTGCGCTTGTTGTCCCATACTGATGTGCTCATCTGTTGACATTTCTGAATGCCTTCCTACAAACAAAACTGAGATTTTAACTGTGTCGGCTCGGGTCGGGCTTGGACAGAAATATCTTAATGCCGGACTCAGCCCGGGCCTGGTTACTGCTCTGAGGGACGCGGGCCAGGCTCGGACAGAAAAATGCGTCCCGATCTGGACTCCAGAACGTATACAGCACACAGGAACAGTGTTGGGGAAGTTACTTTTTTTGATCGTTACTCATTACTTCTTAAAAAAGTAATCCTTTACTTTACTTAGTTACCCCCTATGGATAGTAACATTTTACTTTACTCGTTACTTTTACGTTAATTTTAAAAGCAGGCGTCTCTGGCAGAGACTGAAGTTAATTATACAAAAGCTATCTTTGACCATAAAGTCAATCTCTGGTTTATCAGTGAAGTGTCTGAACTCCACTGCAGATTCTCTCCTCACAGAGGGACGGCTGGTTCATTATGAACGACTCCAGCGCGGGTTGAATGCACATCGGCAGGTCATCAGCGTTACACAGTGTTAATGTGTAATGTCCATATCTACTTGTAGTACTGGTTGCACAGCCACGATGGTCCGTGCATCGTCATAGACACATGCAGCCTCTTTTCTGGAAGTCCTTGCGTGTAGCCTAGTCTATGTATGAGCCCATCTCCACCGCATCCATCTGTGAGGTTGTCAGCTTTGTGTCTGCCTGGCATACTCTGTTTGTAGGACGGCCGATTTAACCACCAGTCCTCAGCCATGTAGTGGCATGTGTCACAAAGCTCTCCGCTCAGAGCGCCATCCAGTAAAAAGCCACGAAGCTAAAAACGCTCTCAAAAGTTAGCTAGCGTTGGCTGCAGCTTTGCTCCGCTACTACCAGCCTCTGTCACGTACCGTGTGGAGCTTGTGAGCACGCAGCTCAGAAGGCAGTATCACTGTGAAATCTGTCCCTGGGAAAAGTAACATTGCGCCGAATTGAAAAAGGAACTATGTTTCGTTACCAAATTTTCAGTAGTAACGCTTTACTTTACTTTTTCCCGAAAAAAGTAGTTACGCTGCACAGGAATATGTCTGTCGGAGGATTAATGATGTCTTGTTTTGTTGGTCATGGAGGGTGATGGGGGCTGGGTCTGTGAGGGGTGGAGGGTGATGGGGGCTGGGTCTGTGAGGGGTGGAGGGTGATGGGGTCTGGGTCTGTGAGGGGGGTGGAGGGTGATGGGAGCTGGGTCTGTGAAGGGGTGGAGGGTGATGGGAGCTGGGGCTGGGTTTAGGCTGGTTGGTAGTGGCCTCTCTGTGTGGATTTAGGCTGGTTGTTAGTGGTCTCTCTGTGTGGGTTTAGGCTGGTATTTAGTGGTCTCTCTGTGTGGGTTTAGGCTGGTTGGTAGTGGCTTCTCTGTGTGGGTTTAGACTGGTTGGTAGTGGTCTCTCTGTGTGGGTTTAGGCTGGTTGGTAGTGGCCTCTCTGTGTGGGTTTAGGCTAGTTGGTAGTGGCCTCTCTGTGTGGGTTTAGACTGGTTGGTAGTGGCCTCTCTGTGTGGTTGGTAGTGGCCTCTGTGTGGGTTTAGGCTGGTATTTAGTGGTCTCTCTGTGTGGGTTTAGGCTGGTTGGTAGTGGCCTCTCTGTGTGGTTGGTAGTGGCCTCTCTGCAGTGGGTTCTGCCGTCCCCTCTCTCTCTCTCTCTCTCTCTCTATCTCTCTCTCTCTCTCTCTCTCTCTCTCTCTCTTTGTTCTGCTCTTCCTCTCGTTTTGTGCCTGTAATTATAGTTATTATAGTTATGATCCGGCCCACGCAGCCACATCTCTGCTCATATTAATCACATTAAATAAAACTTCCACTAAATTCTGCAGATTTCTGGATCGTTGCTGAAAACTGAAACCTTTTTGGCTTTGATTATGATCTGCTGCTACACACAGCTGCATCTGTAAAACATCTGTATAACACCTGTAAAACACCTGTACATAACCTGTAGAAAATCTGTATATAACCTGTAAATAACCTGTAGAACATCTGTATATAACCTGTAAACATCTGTATATACGCACTGAACACAGTTCTCTGCATAAGACTCAACAATCTGACATAAATTCACATGGTTGCCATTCAAAGCCACACCCGGCCAATCACCTCCATGGTTACTGTTACCACTCCAATCAGGAAGTCAGCACTTTGAAAAGACCTTATGGCCTCTTTTCTATATTTTTTTCTGCAATTTTCTTTTTCAGTTTAGTTTTTTTTAGTTTTTTGTGAGCAAAAAAATAAATGTTTCAACAGCATGTGTGTGTGTGTGTGTGTGTGTGTGTGTGTGTGTGTGTGTGTGTGTGTGTGTGTGTGTGTGTGTGTGTGTATCATTCTGGGTTTGGGAACTGCTGCTTGTTGTTGGTGTTGGGATCTTAATTTTGGGTTTTGATATTTACATTTTAATGTTCTTTTATTCATCACTTTGGTTAGATTAATGTGTGTTTAAATGTGCTCTAGAAATCAACTTTACTTACTGAAAGTTAACATAAGAAACATTTTACAGACCGAGAGATATGTTGCTTATAATAATTAATCAGAAATCATAATCAGAACAAGTTTTATTGTTTTTTAATAATGTTTATTAAACAGACGATAGATTATAGATATAGACCAAGATATAATAACAAGTTTATAACACTGACAACACTGCAAGATACAACTATTATAAATGTATTAAAGACAATTCATATTCCTTCATATACTGTATAATATAAAACATCACATAATCTTAAGATTTAAAATAAAACATCTGGACACACACACACAAACACACACAGACACATACACATGCACACACACACACACACACACACACACACACACACACACAAACACAGACACACACACACACACACACACACACACACACACATACACAAACACAGACACACACACATACACACACACATACACACACAGACATACACACACACAGACACACACACATAAAGGTAAAATGATTCATAATAAAACTCTTAGGTTACAGTAATGTCAAAAAGTGATGTCCCAACATGTTGAACTATTAAACAAATGTCCCCTAACAGAGCAGGCCCCCCCCCACCCCACCCTATAATAACACACATCCACCACAACATCAAGTAAAGATCAACTAACTCAATAGATATACAATATAATATCATCTATACACACACACACACACACACACACACACACACACACACACACACACACACACAACATACTAATACAGATGATAACATCTGCACCCTGTCAGGATCAAAGTTACCTTCTAACATTCAAAACTTATTTATTTTATAATATTATAATAATAATCATTGGGTATTTATTTTATAATATTATAATAATAATCATTGGGTATTTATTTTATATTATTATAATAATAATCATTGGGTATTTATGTCTTATTTCCCATCATTTCTGTTTGTTGTTTCTGTAATCTCTCTCTCTGTCTTTTGGGTTCTAGTTTAAATGTTTTCTCTGCATGAATGTGTCCCATCCCTTGTTTTAAAGCCAGTGTATACCAGGCTGTATGTATTAAAGCCAGTGTATACCAGGCTGTATTAAAGCCAGTGTATACCAGGCTGTATTAAAGCCAGTGTATACCAGACTGTATTAAAGCCAGTGTATACCAGGCTGTATTAAAGCCAGTGTATACCAGGCTGTATTAAAGCCAGTGTATACCAGGCTGTATGCCAGTGTATACCAGGCTGTATTGTGTATACCAGGCTGTATTAAAGCCAGTGTATACCAGACTGTATTAAAGCCAGTGTATACCAGACTGTATTAAAGCCAGTGTATACCAGGCTGTATTAAAGCCAGTGTATACCAGGCTGTATTAAAGCCAGTGTATACCAGGCTGTATGTATTAAAGCCAGTGTATACCAGGCTGTATTAAAGCCAGTGTATACCAGACTGTATTAAAGCCAGTGTATACCAGGCTGTATGTATACCAGGCTGTAAAAGCCAGTGTATACCAGGCTGTATTAAAGCCAGTGTATACCAGACTGTATTAAAGCCAGTGTATACCAGGCTGTATGTATTAAAGCCAGTGTATACCAGGCTGTATTAAAGCCAGTGTATACCAGACTGTATTAAAGCCAGTGTATACCAGGCCAGGCTTAAGCCAGTGTATACCAGACTGTATTAAAGCCAGTGTATACCAGGCTGTATTAAAGCCAGTGTATGCCAGGCTGTATTAAAGCCAGTGTATGCCAGGCTGTATTAAAGCCAGTGTATACCAGGCTGTATTAAAGCCAGTGTATACCAGGCTGTATTAAAGCCAGTGTATACCAGACTGTATTAAAGCCAGTGTATACCAGGCTGTATTAAAGCCAGTGTATACCAGGCTGTATTAAAGCCAGTGTATACCAGGCTGTATTAAAGCCAGTGTATACCAGGCTGTATTAAAGCCAGTGTATACCAGGCTGTATTAAAGCCAGTGTATACCAGACTGTATTAAAGCCAGTGTATACCAGACTGTATTAAAGCCAGTGTATACCAGACTGTATTAAAGCCAGTGTATACCAGGCTGTATTAAAGCCAGTGTATACCAGGCTGTATTAAAGCCAGTGTATACCAGGCTGTATTAAAAAGCCAGTGTATACCAGACCAGGCTGTATTAAAGCCAGTGTATACCAGGCTGTATTAAAGCCAGTGTATACCAGACTGTATTAAAGCCAGTGTATACCAGGCTGTATTAAAGCCAGTGTATACCAGGCTGTATTAAAGCCAGTGTATACCAGGCTGTATTAAAGCCAGTGTATACCAGACTGTATTAAAGCCAGTGTATACCAGACTGTATTAAAGCCAGTGTATACCAGGCTGTATTAAAGCCAGTGTATACCAGGCTGTATTAAAGCCAGTGTATACCAGGCTGTATTAAAGCCAGTGTATACCAGGCTGTATTAAAGCCAGTGTATACCAGGCTGTATTAAAGCCAATGATGAAATGATCATATATACTGTACACATTAAGTGTGTGTGTGAGGTGAAAGCTGAGCTCCTCTCCGTGTCCTCAGGTTCACAGCGACTACAGCAGCACAGAGCATCAGCAGCAGGACACTGAGCACTGAGCATCGCACTTTGAAGAAGGTGGAGTAAATCCCAAAGGGCTCCATGTACACTAACACACTTCTCTCGGTTGACACACACTGGTCATGTCGGTTAGAAACTACACACCAGTACTCCCCTGCGTCTCCCACTGACATATTAGAGATAACCAGGCTACCTTCATTATAGTCCCAGCTCACTCTGCTCATTCTCTGATCAGACGGTACATTAAAGATTCTTCCCTCTGTTCGGTTCGACTTGATAAACCAAACATGCCCCTTATCCTCTACCCAATCTGAGCATCTGAGAGTGACTTCTTCTCCCTCTGAGAAGAGCTCTACAGCAGGGGGGCCAAATTTGGTACACACATACAGATCATACAGTTGCTCTCTCATAGAGACTCTACAGTTGTAGTGACCTGAGTGATTTAACATTAGAGATGAAAACACCAGCGAGTAGTTTTGGTCTGCTTTAGTTGTCCTAGGTCAGTGGAGATCCCTTTAGACCAACGTGGGGGCTGTTCATCAGTGGAGTCAGTGATAGAGCACGGCAACACAGCGCTCTCTCCTACTGAGCGGTAGATCATGTCATACGGTAGTCCCAATAGAGTGTATCTGCTAACACACTGCTGTTGGTTCATCACCAGACATCTGTACCGTGTAAAGTCTGTTGCTGTGATGTTGGAAACACGAAGAGTTGATGTGTTTGTCACCACTTGGTATCTTCCTCTAACATTGTCCATCACTGATGTCGTATTGTCCCCAAAAACTCTGTTCCATGTTCCATAATCATATCTAGAGTCCCGTTTGAGCCACTGGACATCCAGATTATCAGCTGCTTCCTCACATGGCAGGTCCACTGTTTCTCCAACTCTCACTGAGATATCTCTCCTATATGTTGAAGTACAAACAGTAATAGTGAACTTGTTGTCATGCGTCACGTTGCCCTTAGGGTTAGGGGAGGTGTATCTGTGTCTGTGTGTGTGTGTCTGTGTGAGAGTGTGTGTGTGTGTGTGTGTGTTTGTGTGTGTGTGCATGTGTGTGTGTGTGTGTGTGTGTGCGCATGCACATGCGTGCATGCAAGCATGTGTGTCTGTATTTGTGCATGCGTGCGTGTGCGCATGTGTGTGTCTGTGCATGTGTGTGTGTCTGTGTGTGCTTGTGAGTGTGCATGCGTGTGCGTGTGTGCGTGCGTGTGAAACAGGCAGGACTAAATGGTGCGTTTACATGAAACTGGTAAACCTTGTGTGCCATTCAAAGTCATTGTAAAATACCCTTTTCTCATCTGTTCACTGGTGAAATAGGTTGTTGTTACATTATTAATAAATCAATTACATTTGATGACTGCTCTTAGCGATAAACAAGCCCTTCTAAATGTCGCCAACTGTTTTATGCTTTTTAAAATTAGCGGGGAGGGATGAGGAAACACGTTCCTTTATGAACCTGAGAAGGCTATCTGACTACTTCGGCTTCATGTTCCAGGTGGTCGGGTATTCTGTTGGGGGGTTGACCTTTAAACCTCTTCTTCTCTTCCTGAAACACTCAGCATGTTAATCAGCTGATTAGCATCTGAGAGAGCTGCAGCAACAGTCTTTATTAAGGCTCATACATTATTCATTCACAATGTTTTCATCAGAAAACAATATCATCCTGATGGATTAATTTAAATAATACAAGTTATAATTATACTGGAGACACAAGGAAACAGTATGTGTGTGTGTGTGTGTGTGTGTGTGTGTGTGTGTGTGTGTGTGTGTGTGTGTGTGTGTGTGTGTCTGTGTGTGTGTGTGTGTGTGTGTATGTGTCTTTGTGTGTGTGTGTGTGTGTGTGTGTGTGTGTGTGTGTGTGTGTGTGTGTGTGTGTGTGTGTGTGTGTGTGTGTGTGTGTGTGTGTGTGTGTGTAGGGTTACC
>NC_041353.1:152500-165000 GCF_004354835.1 Perca flavescens
GACAGAGAGACAGGGGACAGGAAAGAGAGACAGGACAGAGAGACGGGACAGACTGACAGGACAGAGAGACAGGGGACAGAGAGACAGAGGACAGAGAGACAGGACAGAGAGACAGGGGACAGAGAGACAGGGACAGAGAGATGGGACAGAGAGACGGCATAAAGAGACAGGGGACAGACAGACAGGACAGAGAGACAGAGGACAGACAGACAGGACAGAGAGACAGGGGACAGAGGACAGAGAGACAGGGGACAGAGAGACAGAGGACAAACAGACAGGACAGAGAGACAGGACAGAGAGACAGAGGACAGAGAGACAGAGGACAGAGAGACAGGACAGATAATCAGGGGACAGAGAGACAGGGGACAGAGAGACAGGACAGAGAATCAGGGGACAGACAGACAGGACAGAGAGACAGGCTGGCAGCATCACTGTGGTCACATCACACAACAGAGAAGCGAGGGATGAAGAGAGGGAAAAGGAGAGAGAGACAGACACGCAGACGGACATTTGGGACTCTGTGTGCAAAGATATTAAGCTGCTGAAGAGTCAGCTGACGTCTTCTCTCGTCCAATCAGTGTGCAGCGAGATCGACCAATGGCCTTCCCCTGTTCCTGGACAGACGCTCCACCTGCCGCTAATGGGCGGGGTTTTACAGGTGAGGGGCGGGGTCTTACAGGTGAGGGGCAGGGTCTTACAGGTGAGGGGCGGGGTCTTTTGTAAGATGGGCAGGGCCTTTAGAAGAGGGGCAGGGTCTTACAGGTGAGGGGCGGGGCCTCTAGAAGAGGGGCGGGGTCTTACAGGTGAGGGGCGGGGCCTGCATGCTGGGTAGATTTGTGTCCGACACGCTCCGACTGCAAGACCCAGGCAGACCCAGGGGCATGCTGGGAAACAGCGGCCTCTCTGCTGATCTAACAGCTGATTGGTTCAGAATCGACTCAACATGATGACATTTTATATAAACTTTTTATTGATTTTAAATCCGAGGGATTTTAACTATTAGTCTGATTTAAAGGCTGATTCTGTACAGAACACATAATGTGCGGCTGATAGTGATGTTTAGAAATCTTATATTGTATATCTTATATGTACGTATAACATATGTATGTGTGTGTGTATATATATATATATATATATATATACATACATATATTATACGTACATATAACTAACCATAGATATATGTATGGTTACAAGCGAGGCGCAGTTCATCCCCAACGAGTCTAAATGTTTTTTGTATATTTCCTTCTTCAGGTTCGGATTCCTTCCAAAACAGACAAACCAGGAGGAAGTCCAGTCAGACAGACTGATAGACAGGTAAATATAGACCTTATTACCAGACTATAGACAGGTAAATATAGCCCTTTATTACCAGACTATAGACAAGTAAATATAGACCTTATTACCAGACTATAGACAGGTAAATATAGCCCTTTATTACCAGACTATAGACAGGTAAATATAGACCTGATTACCAGACTGTAGACAGGTAAATATAGACCTTATTACCAGACTATAGACAAGTAAATATAGACCTTATTACCAGACTATAGACAGGTAAATATAGACCTTATTACCAGACTATAGACAAATAAATATAGACCTGATTACCAGACTGTAGACAGGTAAATATAGCCCTTTATTACCAGACTATAGACAAGTAAATATAGACCTTATTACCAGACTATAGACAGGTAAATATAGACCTTATTACCAGACTATAGACAGGTAAATATAGCCCTTTATTACCAGACTATAGACAAATAAATATAGACCTGATTACCAGACTGTAGACAGGTAAATATAGACCTTATTACCAGACTATAGACAAGTAAATATAGACCTTATTACCAGACTATAGACAGGTAAATATAGACCTTATTACCAGACTATAGACGGGTAAATATAGACCTTATTACCAGACTATAGACATGTAAATATAGACCTTATTACCAGACTATAGACGGGTAAATATAGACCTTATTACCAGACTATAGACATGTAAATATAGACCTTATTACCAGACTATAGACAGGTAAATATAGACCTTATTACCAGACTATAGACCGGTAAATATAGACCTTATTACCAGACTATAGACATGTAAATATAGACCTTATTACCAGACTATAGACCGGTAAATATAGACCTTATTACCAGACTATAGACAGGTAAATATAGACCTTATTACCAGACTATAGACCGGTAAATATAGACCTTATTACCAGACTATAGACGGGTAAATATAGACCTTATTACCAGACTATAGACGGGTAAATATAGACCTTATTACCAGACTATAGACATGTAAATATAGACCTTATTACCAGACTATAGACCGGTAAATATAGACCTTATTACCAGACTATAGACGGGTAAATATAGACCTTATTACCAAACTATAGACAGGTAAATATAGACCTTATTACCAGACTATAGACATGTAAATATAGACCTTATTACCAAACTATAGACAGGTAAATATAGACCTTATTACCAGACTATAGACATGTAAATATAGACCTTATTACCAGACTATAGACCGGTAAATATAGACCTTATTACCAGACTATAGACAGGTAAATATAGACCTTATTACCAGACTATAGACATGTAAATATAGACCTTATTACCAGACTATAGACGGGTAAATATAGACCTGATTACCAGACTATAGACCAGTAAATATAGACCTTATTACCAGACTATAGACGGGTAAATATAGACCTTATTACCAGACTATAGACGGGTAAATATAGACCTTATTACCAGACTATAGACATGTAAATATAGACCTTATTACCAGACTATAGACAGGTAAATATAGACCTTATTACCAGACCATAGACAGGTAAATATAGACCTTATTACCAGACTATAGACCAGTAAATATAGACTTTATTACCAGACCATAGACAGGTAAATATAGACCTTATTACCAGACTATAGACCAGTAAATATAGACTTTATTACCAGACTATAGACATGTAAATATAGACCTTATTACCAGACTATAGACGGGTAAATATAGACCTTATTACCAGACTATAGACAGGTAAATATAGACCTGATTACCAGACTGTAGACAGGTAAATATAGACTTTATTACCAGACTATAGACAGGTAAATATAGACCTTATTACCAGACTATAGACAGGTAAATATAGACCTTATTACCAGACTATAGACCGGTAAATATAGACCTTATTACCAGACTATAGACAGGTAAATATAGACCTTATTACCAGACTATAGACAGGTAAATATAGACCTTATTACCAGACTATAGACCGGTAAATATAGACCTTATTACCAGACTATAGACAGGTAAATATAGACCTTATTACCAGATTATAGACAGGTAAATATAGACCTTATTACCAGATTATAGACAGGTAAATATAGACCTTATTACCAGACTATAGACGGGTAAATATAGACCTTATTACCAGATTATAGACAGGTAAATATAGACCTTATTACCAGACTATAGACATGTAAATATAGACCTGATTACCAGACTATAGACAGGTAAATATAGACTTTATTACCAGACTATAGACAGGTAAATATAGACCTTATTACAGACTATAGACATGTAAATATAGACCTGATTACCAGACTATAGACATGTAAATATAGACCTGATTACCAGAATATAGACGGGTAAATATAGACCTTATTACCAGACTATAGACATGTAAATATTTTTTTTTATTTATTTTATTTATCCTTTATTTTACCAGGTGATGTCCCATTGAGATAGTCAAATCTCTTTTACAAGGGAGTCCTGGAGCAACAGTACACAAATTACACAGAATCACAAAAACAGGCACAGCAAACAAAAAACATTTACAGTACATGTAAAACAAAAAAAAGATAGACGTTATTACCAGACTATAGACAGGTAAATATAGACCTTATTACCAGACTATAGACAGGTAAATATAGACCTTATTACCAGACTATAGACAGGTAAATATAGACCTTATTACCAGACTATAGACAGGTAAATATAGACCTGATTACCAGACTGTAGACAGGTAAATATAGACTTTATTACCAGACTATAGACAGGTAAATATAGACCTTATTACCAGACTATAGACCGGTAAATATAGACCTTATTACCAGACTATAGACAGGTAATTATAGACCTTATTACCAGACTATAGACCAGTAAATATAGACCTTATTACCAGACTATAGACAGGTAAATATAGACCTTATTACCAGACTATAGACATGTAAATATAGACCTGATTACCAGACTATAGACAGGTAAATATAGACTTTATTACCAGACTATAGACAGGTAAATATAGACCTTATTACCAGACTATAGACAGGTAAATATAGACCTGATTACCAGACTATAGACGGGTAAATATAGACCTTATTACCAGACTATAGACAGGTAAATATAGACCTTATTACCAGACTATAGACAGGTAAATATAGACCTTATTACCAGACTATAGACATGTAAATATAGACCTGATTACCAGACTATAGACAGGTAAATATAGACCTTATTACCAGACTATAGACATGTAAATATAGACCTGATTACCAGACTATAGACGGGTAAATATAGACCTTATTACCAGACTATAGACAGGTAAATATAGACCTTATTACCAGACTATAGACATGTAAATATAGACCTGATTACCAGACTATAGACGGGTAAATATAGACCTTATTACCAGACTATAGACATGTAAATATTTTTTTTTATTTATTTTATTTATCCTTTATTTTACCAGGTGATGTCCCATTGAGATAGTCAAATCTCTTTTACAAGGGAGTCCTGGAGCAACAGTACACAAATTACACAGAATCACAAAAACAGGCACAGCAAACAAAAAACATTTACAGTACATGTAAAACAAAAAAAATATAGACGTTATTACCAGACTATAGACAGGTAAATATAGACCTTATTACCAGACTATAGACAGGTAAATATAGACCTTATTACCAGACTATAGACAGGTAAATATAGACCTTATTACCAGACTATAGACAGGTAAATATAGACCTTATTACCAGATTATAGACATGTAAATATAGACCTGATTACCAGACTATAGACAGGTAAATATAGACCTTATTACCAGACTATAGACAGGTAAATATAGACCTTATTACCAGACTATAGACAGGTAAATATAGCTGTATATGTATGTATGTATGTATGTATGCATATATATATATATATATATATATATATATATATATATATAGTGTATATAACTGTAATCTGTCGGTGAATAATAAAGTTTTCTTTGTGTTGTCAGAACGTGCTGCCGGCTCCGACTGTGCTGCCCTCCGTCCACGAACTGGACCTCTTCAAGTCTGTCCTCTCTTCCATTATAGTTATTATATTATATAGAAGGGAAGTCCCGCCCCCTATGTGTGTTAGCCCTTCCTGTCTGACAAACTGACAAAACATCACATGTGTAATTCAAACAGGATGTAAACATTATCTGTCTCTCCCCTAACACAAGAGAAGGGACGGGGCCAACACAAATAAAGGGGTGGGGCTAACATAGAGCAAGGGGCGGGGCTAACACACAGGATGGGGCGGGACTTCCTCTCTATTATCATTGAAAACGTGATTGTATAGAATTCTGAGGACAATCAGTTTGTCTTGAGAATAAGAGAGAATGTTTATCAGGATGAATCAGTAACTTCCTGTTGACCTTTGACCTCCAGGTGTTTCCAGCCGGTCCTTGTTCACCTTCAGATGTTGTGGGAGCTCGTGTTGCTAGGGGAACCACTGGTCGTCATGGCGCCGTCTCCCACCGTCTCCTCGGAAACCGTGCTGGCTCTCATCAGGTAACTCAACAGCCAATCACAGAGTGTGTGTGTGTGTGTCTCTCAGCCAATCACAGAGCAGTGTGTGTGTGTGTGTGTGTGTGTGTGTCTCTCAGCCAATCACAGAGCTGTGTGTGTGTGTGTGTGTGTCTCTCAGCCAATCACAGAGCAGTGTGTGTGTATGTCTCTCAGCCAATCAAAGACCAGTGTGTTTCTGTCTCTCAGCCAATCACAGAGCAGTGTGTGTGTGTCTCTTAGCCAATCACAGAGAAGTGTGTGTGTGTGTGTGTGTGTGTGTCTCAGCCAATCACAGAGCTGTGTGTGTGTGTGTGTGTGTGTGTGTGTGTGTCTCAGCCAATCACAGAGCAGTGTGTGTGTGTGTGTGTGTGTGTGTGTGTGTGTGTGTGTGTGTGTGTGTGTGTCTCTCAGCCAATCACAGAGCAGTGTGTGTTTGTGTCTCCAGCATCATCAGCCCTCTGAGGTTCTGCTGTGACTTCCGTCCGTACTTCACCGTCCACGACAGCGAGTTCAGAGAGTTCACCACCAGGACCCAGGCCCCGTCAGTAACCTGTCTGTCTCTCACCTGTCTGTCTCTCAGGCCCCGTCAGTAACCTGTCTGTCTCTCACCTGTCTGTCTCTCAGGCCCCGTCAGTAACCTGTCTGTCTCTCACCTGTCTGTCTCTCAGGCCCCGTCAGTAACCTGTCTGTCTCTCACCTGTCTGTCTCTCAGGCCCCGTCAGTAACCTGTCTGTCTCTCACATGTCTGTCTGTCTGTCTCTCACCTGTCTATCTGTCTGTCTCTCAGGCCCCGTCAGTAACCTGTCTGTCTCTCACATGTCTGTCTGTCTGTCTCTCACCTGTCTATCTGTCTGTCTCTCAGGCACCGTCAGTAACCTGTCTGTCTCTCACATGTCTGTCTCTCAGGCCCCGTCAGTAACCTGTCTGTCTCTCACCTGTCTGTCTCTCAGGCCCCGTCAGTAACCTGTCTGTCTCTCACATGTCTGTCTGTCTGTCTCTCACCTGTCTATCTGTCTGTCTCTCAGGCACCGTCAGTAACCTGTCTGTCTCTCACATGTCTGTCTGTCTGTCTCTCACCTGTCTATCTGTCTGTCTCTCAGGCACCGTCAGTAACTTTTTACATCTTTATATATATGTTATATGTTGTCTGTCTGTCTCTCACCTGTCTATCTGTATTTCTCTTTCTCACCTGTGTGTCTCTCACCTGTCTGTCTCTCACCTGTCTGTCTCTCAGGCCTAGCGTGGTCCTGGGCGTCACCAATCCATTCTTCATCAAGACGTTTCAGAACTGGCCGCACATCGTCCGCCTCGGAGAAACCAAGATGGCCGGTAACTCTTCTTCTCTTCTTTTTATTTCACACTTTTTTTTACCTCCTTCTTCTTCTTCTTCTTCTTCTTCTTCTTCTTCTTCTTCTTCTTCTTCTTCTTCTTCTTCTTCTTTTATCTGCATCTGTTCCTAATCAGCTGTTTGATCTTCAGGTGATTTACCCAAACAGGTGAAGGTGAAGAAACTGTCCAAACTGAAAACTCTGGACACCAAACCAGGTGATCAATATCAGTTATTCATCTAACGTTAACTTTAATAACATAACATTATCACATTATCACATTATAACATAATAACATCATAACATTATAACATCATAACATAACATTATAACCTCATAACATTATAACATTATAACATAACATCATAACATTATAACATAACAACATTATAACATCATAACATTATAACATAAGAATATCACATAATATCATAACATTATCACATCATAACATTATAACATAACATTATCACATTATAACATAACATCATAACATTATAACATCATAACATAACATTATAACATAACATTATAACATTATAACATAACATCATAACATTATAACATAACAACATTATAACATCATAACATTATAACATCATAACATTATAACATAACATTATAACATTATAACATAACATTATAACATTATAACATAACATTATAACATAACATTATAACATTATAACATAACATCATAACATTATAACATAACAACATTATAACATCATAACATTATAACATCATAACATTATAACATAACATTATAACATTATAACATAACATTATAACATTATAACATAACATTATTGCATCATAACATAACATCATAAATTATAACATCATAACATCATATCATAACATTATAACATAACATCATAACATAACATCATGACATTATAATAGTATAACATAACAACATAACATCATAACATTATAACATAACATTATAATATTATAACATAACATCATAACATTATAACATTATAACATCATAACATTATAATATTATAACATAACTTTATAACATCATAACATTATAACATAATATTATATCATCATAACATGATAACATAACATTATAACATAACATTATAATATTATAACATAACATCCTAACATCATAACATAATAACATAACATTATAACATCATACCATTACAACATCATAACATAACAACATAACATTATAACATAACATCATAACATTATAACATTACAACATCATAACATTATAACATAACATCATAACATTATAACATCATAACATTACAACATCATAACATTATAATATAAGATTATAACATAACATTATAACATCATCACATTATAACATTATAACATCATCACATCATAACAAAACATCACATCATAACATAACATAACACTAACATAAAATTATAACATAACATTATAACATTATAACATCATAACATAATAACACTAACATTATAACATCATAACACTATAACATTATAACATAACATCATAACATAACATCATAACATAACATTATAACATCATAACATAACATCATAACATTATGACATTATAGCATCATAACATCATAACATAACATCATAACACTATAACATCATAACATCATAACATAACATCATATTATAACATCATAACATTATAACATAATATTATAACATCATAACATTATAACATAACATTATTGCATCATAACATCATAACATTATAACATCATAACATAACATCATATTATAACATCATAACATTATAACATAACATTATAACATAACATCATAACTTTATAACATCATAACATTATAATATAGAAAGGATCCCTACAGAGATAGACCTTTTTGTTTAAGAGTAAGATCCCCAAAATCACCATCACCAAACTCCACCAGACTCCATGTAAATAATCAGGACTTTTATCATCGTAAAACATACTTCATTCAAAGTGGACAGAAACTAAATAAAACTACCAAAAGCCGTCTTGGTTCATCTTTCCACTGTTCCACCAATCACCACTCTGGTTTGTTTGAAATAAACTCTTAATTCACCCATTTACATGTGGAGATATGCTGGCTCTATACACGCTAAAAGTCCTGATTATTTACATGGAGTCTGGTGGAGATATGCTGGCTCTATACACGCTAAAAGTCCTGATTATTTATATGGAGTCTGGTGGAGATATGCTGGCTCTATACACGCTAAAAGTCCTGATTATTTACATGGAGTCTGGTGGAGATATGCTGGCTCTATACACGCTGAAAGTCCTGATTATTTACATGGAGTCTGGTGGAGATATGCTGGCTCTATACATGCTAAAAGTCCTGATTATTTACATGGAGTCTGGTGGAGATATGCTGGCTCTATACACGCTAAAAGTCCTGATTATTTACATGGAGTCTGGTGGAGATATGCTGGCTCTATACACGCTAAAAGTCCTGATTATTTATATGGAGTCTGGTGGAGATATGCTGGCTCTATACACGCTAAAAGTCCTGATTATTTACATGGAGTCTGGTGGAGATATGCTGGCTCTATACACGCTAAAAGTCCTGATTATTTACATGGAGTCTGGTGGAGTTTGCTGATGGTGATTTCGAGGCTGTTTCATTTTAAACAAAAAAGATTTTCCTCATTTATTTGAACCCAAACCAGGTGATCAATATGTTTAGTTATTGATTAAAGTTCACTTCCTGTCTGCAGGCGTCTACACAGCGTTCAAGACGTTTCTACACAAAGACAAGTTTCTGATTAAAAGACTGCTGAAGGTAAAAACATCTCCATATTTACTGATCTACATATCTTCTCTTCTTTTTAGTTTTTTGCCTGCCTGCCTTCCTGCCTGCCTGTCTGTCTCTCTGCCTGTCTGTCTCTCCGGTAATTGAAGGATTATTGTGTGTTAGGGGATTCAGAGGAAGCGTCCGTCGGAGGCTCAGAGCGCCATCTTGAGCCGCCACCTGTTGGAGCTCACGCAGAGTTTCATCATCCCACTGGTGAGCCAACAGCCAATCACATCGCTCTAACACTTCCTGTTTGGCTCTTTTAGAAACAATCCCACTGGTGAGCCAGCAGCCAATCACATCGCTCTAACACTTCCTGTTTTGCTCTTTTAGAAACAATCCCACTGGTGAGCCAACAGCCAATCACATCGCTCCAACACTTTTTTCAAATACGGAGCACTTTCGCCGCATAAATTGCAGATTTCTGCGCAAAATATTTGGGTCTTGCATGATGTCATAATCCCATTTTTGTTGCAAAAAAGTCCCAAAATATATCTCAGCAGAAAGTTGAAAAATGTTGCGTTTACTTCACACAAGAGCAGCCATTTTCCCCTGTTGCCATGGGAACGTTATGAAGTGACGTCATTACGCGACGTGAACATCATCGAAAAGCTGGATGTTGGGAGGGGGGGGCGGGATTTCATTGTATAAATATCATAGAGAGCATATTCCATCCCCACTAAATATCATAGAGCATATTCCATCCCCACTAAATATCATAGAGCATATTCCATCCCTACTAAATATCATAGAGAGCATATTCCATCCCTACTAAATATCATAGAGCATATTCCATCCCTACTAAATATCATAGAGAGCATATTCCATCCCATCCTAAAATATCATAGATTCCATCCCTACTAAATATCATAGAGCATATTCCATCCCTACTAAATATCATAGAGCATATTCCATCCCTACTAAATATCATAGAGCATATTCCATCCCTTAAATATCATCCCATCCCTACTAAATATCATAGAGCATATTCCATCCCTACTAAATATCATAGAGCATATTCCATCCCTACTAAATATCATAGAGAGCATATTCCATCCCTACTAAATATCATAGAGCATATTCCATCCCTACTAAATATCATAGAGAGCATATTCCATCCCTACTAAATATCATAGAGCATATTCCATCCCTACTAAATATCATAGAGCATATTCCATCCCTACTAAATATCATAGAGCATATTCCATCCCTACTAAATATCATAGAGCATATTCCATCCCTACTAAATATCATAGAGCATATTCCATCCCTACTAAATATCATAGAGAGCATATTCCATCCCTACTAAATATCATAGAGCATATTCCATCCCTACTAAATATCATAGAGAGCATATTCCATCCCTACTAAATATCATAGAGCATATTCCATCCCTACTAAATATCATAGAGAGCATATTCCATCCCTACTAAATATCATAGAGCATATTCCATCCCTACTAAATATCATAGAGCATATTCCATCCCTACTAAATATCATAGAGCATATTCCATCCCTACTAAATATCATAGAGAGCATATTCCATCCCTACTAAATATCATAGAGCATATTCCATCCCTACTAAATATCATAGAGCATATTCCATCCCTACTAAATATCATAGAGCATATTCCATCCCTACTAAATATCATAGAGAGCATATTCCATCCCTACTAAATATCATAGAGAGCATATTCCATCCCTACTAAATATCATAGAGAGCATATTCCATCCCTACTAAATATCATAGAGAGCATATTCCATCCCTACTAAATATCATAGAGAGCATATTCCATCCCCACTAAATATCATAGAGAGCATATTCCATCCCTACTAAATATCATAGAGCATATTCCATCCCCACTAAATATCATAGAGCATATTCCATCCCTACTAAATATTATAGAGAGCATATTCCATCCCCACTAAATATCATAGAGCATATTCCATCCCTACTAAATATCATAGAGCATATTCCATCCCTACTAAATATCATAGAGCATATTCCATCCCTACTAAATATCATAGAGCATATTCCATCCCTACTAAATATCATAGAGCATATTCCATCCCTACTAAATATTATAGAGAGCATATTCCATCCCTACTAAATATCATAGAGCATATTCCATCCCTACTAAATATCATAGAGCATATTCCATCCCTACTAAATATCATAGAGCATATTCCATCCCTACTAAATATCATATATATTCCATCCCTACTAAATATCATATTCCATTCCATCCTAAAATATCATAGAGCATATTCCATCCCTACTAAATATCATAGAGCATATTCCATCCCTACTAAATATCATAGAGCATATTCCATCCCTACTAAATATCATAGAGCATATTCCATCCCTACTAAATATCATAGAGCATATTCCATCCCTACTAAATATCATAGAGCATATTCCATCCCCACTAAATATCATAGAGCATATTCCATCCCTACTAAATATCATAGAGCATATTCCATCCCTACTAAATATCATAGAGAGCATATTCCATCCCTACTAAATATCATAGAGCATATTCCATCCCTACTAAATATCATAGAG
>NC_041353.1:172500-200000 GCF_004354835.1 Perca flavescens
TCTTCCCCGGAAAAACACAGCTTTGCCTCGCTGCTGCGCCGGGGTCCCGCTGATCCAGATCGGACCAGCCAAAGACAGAGTGGTGATCGGTGGGATCTTACACGTAGTCCAGGGCGACCTGTATGTCGATATCGGGCGGAAAGTTCCACTAAGTTTGCCGGGCGGCAGGCGGACGGAGAGAAGCTACAGCGGGCAGCAGAGACCGCCTGCAGCTGCAGGATCTGGAGCTCAGTGCTCGTTAAAATGACATGTAACGCATAAATACATACAGAAATAAATAGTGGAGGAATGAGCCTGGACATTTCAGTCTGTTTTAAACTTCACCTGAAGCAGAAACTCTTAGTTCAGAAGGGTGAAGTTTCCGTTTGAACTCAGATCTGTGAACCGATCATAATAAATATTCTTTGTATTAACACATTAATTAGTTTCTTTGTTTTGTAGTCGATAGTTCATCTTTTAGTTTACTTAAGTGGAAGCAGTATCAAGTGGAAGAATGGGACTATAAACCTAGGCTTACAGGCATGAGGCATTACATTTTGAACAAAGTAGATTATATTAATATCAAAAGCTTAATTGACCTTTGGAACGAATCACAAATATGGAGCTTTGATTTCAAAAAAGGTACTCCTGTTATACAGTATTTAGGTTTACATTTTATTGTTATTTGAACAGCTGAGCATTTAATCATGAACCAGGTGAAGAAACCGGTTTATTATTTATTTGATTTTGCAACTGTCTCTATGAAACTACTTGTGACATGTCATATTTGATTTTGGCTTTGACTGAACATTTGCTCTCACTTTGCGGAAAAAAATATCGGGATATATATCGTATATCGATATTCAGCCGAAATATATCGGGATATGACTTTTGGTCCATATCGCCCAGCCCTAATAGACACTGACTTATACTAATACAGACCATAATACTAACAGGAAGTGGCTAACAGGAAGTGGTGCCTGTGTTTCAGAGTAAAGCTCGGCGCCAGCAGCTGCAGGTGAAGGACGGCGTTTTGGAGAAACTGGACGGATTCATCGCCGTGGTTACTGGGTCGCTGCCCGCAGATCTGCACACGGTACTCAACACGCAATGATCATGTGACTCAACACGCGCTGATCACGTGACTCAACACGCAATGATCATGTGACTCAACACTCGCTGATCACGTGACTCAACACTCGCTGATCACGTGACTCATTACATTTAATGTTTTTCATTTTCAGCGTCGTGTTTCATATTATTTAAGATTTATAAAACCATTTTTTTTCGTTTAAAACTAAAAGTTAAAGGGTCATTTTGTTTAGTTTGTCCCACCCTGGACTCTCTGTCTCCATGTGTGTGTGTCTGAGTGTCTGATGAGAACAACAATCTGTGAAACTGGTCCAGTATTAAACCAGAACCGAGCAGTAATGTAACCCTACAGGACTAATGTTCAGCAGCAGTTAGAGTCCACTAAAAGTTCTAGACTCAGATTATTATTTTAAGAGTCTGACAACATTATGGGATGGATCCCTACAGAGATAGACCTTTTAGTTAAAGAGTAAGATCCTTTTAGTTTAACATGAAACAGCCCCGAAATCACCATCACCAAACTACACCAGACTCCATGCTAATAATCAGGACTTTTAGCGTGTATAGAGCCAGTATATCTCCACCAGACTCCATGTAAATAATCAGGACTTTTAGCGTGTATAGAGCCAGCATATCTCCACCAGACTCCATGTAAATAATCGGGACTTTTAGCGTGTATAGAGCCAGCATATCTCCACCAGACTCCATGTAAATAATCAGGACTTTTAGCGTGTATAGAGCCAGCATATTTCCACCAGACTCCATGTAAATAATCAGGACTTTTAGCGTGTATAGAGCCAGCATATTTCCACCAGACTCCATGTAAATAGTCAGGACGAGGTAAGGGTTTATTTCAACCAAACCACAGTGGTGATTGGTGGAACAGTGGAAAGATGAACCAAGACAGCTTTTGGTAGTTTTATTTAGTTTCTGTCCACTTTGAATGAAGTGTGTTTTACGATGATAAAAGTCCTGATTATTTACATGGAGTCTGGTGGGGAGGGATTAAGGTAAATATTACAGCTTGGTTCTGGTTTAATACTGGACCAGTTTCAGAGATTGTTGTTCCATCAGAAACGTGGAGACAGAGAGTCCCGGGTGGAAATAAACAGAAGTTTCTTTTATGTTTTTAATTGTAATGAAAATAAAGAAATGTTTGTTTAATTCCATGTTTTTATTTAAACAATAAATCTTTGTAACATCAGAGCAGATGAAGGTATTTTTTTATATCAGACTGAACTCAGTGAATGTAACTAATACTAATATTGTAATAATTAAATTTGTTCATTTTTGCCTTTGTTCTTTTTCTCTCAAACTGTAAATATTTAGTTTTGATTTGAAAAGTAAAACCTGAATCATGTTCACATTATAATTATTATTATGACTTCTGGTGCATATTGATCAGTTAATTGATCTGAATGATGTATCGATGATGAACTTATTTCATTAAACATCTTCCAAAAATCTGTGTTTCAGTATTTCTTTATTTAAACAAACAGAGAAATCTCCTCAAAGCAACCAAACTGAGTCTGAAGCAGCAAAATAGTTTAATTTCAACTCAAGAACTACAAATCAGTTTTATGAAGAACTACATTACCCAGAGTCCCCTGTGAATGTTTAATGTTACATGTTTCCTCACAGTCATTAATGTCCATATTCACACAGAAACCAGATTTAATTTACTGTTTTATAATCACACACAAACACACCATCTGCTGTGTGTGTGTGTGTGTGTGTGTGTGTGTGTGTGTGTGTGTGTGTGTGTGTGTGTGTGTGTGTGTGTGTGTGTGTGTGTGTGTGTGTGTGTGTGTGTGTGTGTGTGTGTATTGGTACCTCTATCCAGCCCTACTGACAGAAGTCTTAACAGTCTGAGTTTGATTTAAACATCTGTAGAAGATTCTGATTATTTCTTCTTCTGGTTCTCCAGGTGAAGTTCCTCCTTCTTCACGTGTGTTATCTGTTGAAGTACTTCTTTACCCAGAGTTCCCTTAAATGTTTGTTTCCTCACAGTGACGCTCAGTCATAAAGGTTTTGATATATATACATACACTGTTAGCTCGTGTTGGTCCAGCGCTACCTTTTGGTTTTTAAGCGTTTGAGTTTTGAGCCCAAAGTGGCCGACAGGACTAGCCTGGCTGACCCCAGACCTGCCGACAGGACTAGCCTGGCTGACCCCAGACCTGCCGACAGGACCAGCCTGGCTGACCCCAGACCTGCCGACAGGACTAGCCTGGCTGACCCCAGACCTGCCGACAGGACTAGCCTGGCTGACCCCAGACCTTCTCAGTTGTAACTGAGAGTGGGGGGGTCTGGGGAAGCTTCATTCACAGCCCATTTCCAAAGGGGCGTCACCAACTGACACGACTCAAATGCCTCTGGGCGCATTGGATAGTCCTTCAACCAATCAGAGCGATGAAGGAGATGACGATTTAACGTCGCTGCGCTATCGTCATCGTGTAGAGCCCGCCTCAACCGTTGTGATTGGTGCCTTGATTTGGAGAAACTGGGAATGGGCTTGATGGGTCTTGGCCAGACTGACTTGCAGCAAATCTCAAGTTTGCCGAAGTTGGTCAGGGTTTACCCGGCTAGGATGAGAGCCAATCTGGAGGAGAGACGATGGCGTCGGCGTTTGAAACACAACCTAAACGGGTCAGAAGGGTTTCCTAATGTCTCGGGCTCGGACACGCCAGAGCAGGGGGAATGAGAGGAGGGGACACCAGAGCAGGGGGAATGAGAGGGGGAACACCAGAGCAGGGGGGGATGAGAGGGGGGAAACACCAGAGCAGGGGGAATGAGAGGAGGGGACACCAGAGCAGGGGAATGAGAGGGGGAACACCAGAGCAGGGGGAATGAGAGGGGGAAACACCAGAGCAGGGGGAATGGGGGGGGAGAGGGGGGACACCAGAGGAGGGGGGGGGGATGAGAGGGGGAGAAACACCAGAGCAGGGGGAATGAGAGGGGGGAAACACCAGAGCAGGGGGAATGAGAGGGGGAAACACCAGAGCAGGGGGAATGAGAGGGGGAACACCAGAGCAGGGGGAATGAGAGGGGGGGACACCAGAGCAGGGGGAATGAGAGGAGGGGACACCAGAGCAGGGGGAATGAGCCCGCTGTGTTGCTGTGTCTATCCGGCGTGGTTATCCGGCGTGCCTATCTGGCGTGGTTATCTGGCGTGGTTATCTGGCGTGGTTATCCGGCGTGGTTATCCGGCGTGGTTATCCGGCGTGGTTATCTGGCGTGGTTATCTGGTGTGGTTATCCGGCGTGGTTATCCGGCGTGGTTATCCGGCGTGGTTATCCGGCGTGGTTATCCGGCGTGGTTATCTGGCGTGGTTATCTGGTGTGGTTATCTGGCGTGCGGCCACCAGGAGGCGTGGTGCAGCCGCAGCACGGCCTGCCTCTCCGGCGGGCTGAAGTGCAGGACGGTGAGTATGGCGCCGAGCGTCTGCTGGCGCCCGCCGGCGTCCGGCAGCGTGAGGAACTTGTAGAAGACGTTCTTCAGGTACTCCATGTTGGCGCCCTCGCGGCCACGGTCTCGGTGCAGTTTGTCCAGGTGCTCCCGGAGCGCCGCCGCCTCCTCGCCGTGGCGCTCGGCGTCCGCGGTGAGGCGCGCCTGCAGCCGGTGGAGCTCCCCGTCCAGCCCGTGCTTCTGGCGCCGCAGCACGCCGAGCTCCGCCTCCTTGCGGGCCAGCTGCTCGGCGTACAGCAGCAGCGTGGGCTCGCCGGGCGCCGCCCGCCGCAGGGCCGCCGCGATGATGTCACCTTCGGTCTCCGGACCGAGTGCCACGGCAACGGCCTCAGCAGCCGGGGGGTCGATACCGGCGCTGCAGCGCGTCGCGGCGGCCGCACGGAGACGCTCGAGCTCCTGGTCCTTCTCCTGGAGCAGCGCCAGAGTCCTGGAACACAACAACAACGTTAACCATAACTACTGATGTCTGGAACACAACAACAACAACAACAACGTTAACCATAACTACTGATGTCTGGAACACAACAACAACAACAACAACAACGTTAACCATAACTACTGATGTCTGGAACACAACAATAACAACGTTAACCATAACTACTGATGTCTGGAACACAACAATAACAACGTTAACCATAACTACTGATGTCTGGAACACAACAATAACAACGTTAACCATAACTACTGATGTCTGGAACACAACAACAACGTTAACCATAACTACTGATGTCTGGAACACAACAACAACAACAACAACGTTAACCATAACTACTGATGTCTGGAACACAACAACAACAACAACAACAACGTTAACCATAACTACTGATGTCTGGAACACAACAACAACGTTAACCAAACTACTGATGTCTGGAACACAACAATAACAACGTTAACCATAACTACTGATGTCTGGAACACAACAATAACAACGTTAACCATAACTACTGATGTCTGGAACACAACAACAACAACGTTAACCATAACTACTGATGTCTGGAACACAACAACAACAACAACAACGTTAACCATAACTACTGATGTCTGGAACACAACCACAACAAAAACCATAACCATAACTACTGATGTCTGGAACACAACAATAACAACAACAACAACGTTAACCATAACTACTGATGTCTGGAACACAACAACAACAACGTTAACCATAACTACTGATGTCTGGAACACAACAATAACAACAACAACAACGTTAACCATAACTACTGATGTCTGGAACACAACAATAACAACAACGTTAACCATAACTACTGATGTCTGGAACACAACAATAACAACAACGTTAACCACCACTACTGATGTCTGGAACACAACAACAACAACAACGTTAACCATAACTACTGATGTCTGGAACAACACAATAACAACAACAACGTTAACCATAACTACTGATGTCTGGAACACAACAATAACAACGTTAACCATAACTACTGATGTCTGGAACACAACAACAACAACAACGTTAACCATAACTACTGATGTCTGGAACACAACAACAACAACAACAACAACAACGTTAACCATAACTACTGATGTCTGGAACACAACAATAACAACAACAACGTTAACCATAACTACTGATGTCTGGAACACAACAACAACATTAACCATAACTACTGATGTCTGGAACACAACAATAACAACAACGTTAACCATAACTACTGATGTCTGGAACACAACAATAACAACAACAACAACAACGTTAACCAAACTACTGATGTCTGGAACACAACAATAACAACAACGTTAACCATAACTACTGATGTCTGGAACACAACAATAACAACAACAACGTTAACCATAACTACTGATGTCTGGAACACAACAACAACGTTAACCATAACTACTGATGTCTGGAACACAACAACAACGTTAACCATAACTACTGATGTCTGGAACACAACAATAACAACAACAATAACCATAACTACTGGGGCCTGTTTCACAAAACCAGGATAAGGGATTAAGCCGGGATTTCCCAGTTATCCTAGCTCAATTTAGCCTTGACTCGGTTTCACAAAAGCAGAGGCACATAAATCACCATGGAGATTTATTCTGTACAGCTAGCCTGCTCCTGACCAGGCTAACAGCTAGCCTGCTCCTGACCAGGCTAACAGCCAGGATTTATTTAATCCTGGAACCTTTTCTGATCACCCAGCAGTGGTTTCACCTTATTGTTATCAGCCTGGATTAAAATACAACAGGTGCATATTGCTGTTCATTTAAGTACTGTTATTATTTAAAGTTGTGACCATTATTTTTTTATAATTATTCATGTGACAGTCATTGTTACGGTTATATTGCTGTATGAAGACTGCTGTTCATATTGTTGTAAGAAGTTTGATGAATATATTATGGCAGTTGTTGAGATAATTAGAAAAGGCTGATAACATTTCAAATGTGTTTTAAATGAAGTCTGTTACTAAGGGCAATACATACAATGCTGTACATTTCTATAGTTCCCCAATGCACCTTGAATTATTTTAGTTGAGAATTTTTTTTATTATTATTCTTTAACAATAAGGATCATGTTTATTCCTCTTCCATGTGCATTGTATTTGGAATTCTTAGCACACAATTTGTGTTGTCCAGTAAACTGGGACTATAATTTGGGAGGATTGAACAATTTTAAGAACATATTATTATTGTACAATCCTCCCAAATTATAGTCTTAGTTCACTGGACCAGTAACTATCTAGTGATGTAGGTTACACAACAACAGGGAGAGGACACCTTAATGGTTTATGACCTTTTTTGCTGGGGAGAAATAACTGATGAATATACTCTGTTCCATTCATGTTTACAGTGTGTATGGAATTTATCACTTAATTATCTTTTTAGTTTCTAGATTTTAGTCCAATTTCTTCAGTGTCTTTATTTTCTATGTCCATACAGTATATTAGGGAGCAAGGCATATAATATGTAGAGAAAGAAACTCGTCCTCTATAAAAAATTAAAAAAAACGCGTGGCAGATAATAGCGGATTGACTGAATAATAGTCTAAAAATATACATTTATGAAATACAGCTCTTAACTGAAACCATTCAATGAGTCACTGTCATTTGCAAAAACGAACAGTTGTACCCTTTGCATTAAAAGCGAGCAGTGGAAGTTAATATGACTTAGGACATTTATATTTTAGCCAATGAGAGAGAGAAAGAGGGAGGAACAGAGTGAAAGAGATATTTACGCATCATATTTTAGCGTTGTAGAAAATCAATATTGATGGTAAATTTCATGGCAAAGAGTACTACTGTTAATTTGTGAAAATAATTAGTAGCCTAATCATTGAATGGTCTGATTATGATGGTTTCCATTCAGAGCAGAGGTCAGTTAATGTTTATATTTAGTCTGATTACACATTCAGTCGGTCCGTGATCGTCTGCTGCTTTCTCTCTCTGTTTCGTTACAGCGGCCGTGTTATTTTCTTTTTATTCAAATAATGTGTTTCACGTCATCATACTTCCACAAGAAGCTGCTGCTCTCTCTGTATAAAGTATGAACAATGTTTATTCTCCATGTCGGCATCAGGAAATCTGTGCTCGACCTCGCGGTCTTTTGAGGAAAGCCGAGGACGCGCATCTATCTGAATTAGTTCAGCCTGACTCGACCTAGTCTCTCCTCCTCAGCTCCTAGTCTCTCCTCCTCAGCTCCTAGTCTCTCCTCCTCAGCTCCTAGTCTCTTAGTCTCTCCTCCTCTGCTCCTAGTCTCTCCTCCTCAGCTCCTAGTCTCTCCTCCTCAGCTCCTAGTCTCTCCTCCTCAGCTCCTAGTCGCTCCTCCTCAGCTCCTAGTCTCTCCTCCTCAGCTCCTAGTCGCTCCTCCTCAGCTCCTAGTCTCTCCTCCTCAGCTCCTAGTCTCTCCTCCTCAGCTCCTAGTCGCTCCTCCTCTGCTCCTAGTCGCTCCTCCTCTGCTCCTAGTCGCTCCTCCTCTGCTCCTAGTCGCTCCTCCTCTGCTCCTAGTCGCTCCTCCTCTGCTCCTAGTCTCTCCTCCTCAGCTCCTAGTCGCTCCTCCTCTGCTCCTAGTCTCTCCTCCTCAGCTCCTAGTCGCTCCTCCTCAGCTCCTAGTCTCTCCTCCTCAGCTCCTAGTCGCTCCTCCTCAGCTCCTAGTCGCTCCTCCTCAGCTCCTAGTCGCTCCTCCTCAGCCTGGCTCGGCCTTCGTGAAACGCACCAAGCCAGGCTGCACAGATTAGACTAGGTCTAGCCTCGCTTTATCAGTTATCCTGGATTTATATATTCTGCTTTTGTGAAACAGGCCCCTGGTGTCTGGAACACAACAACAACAACAACAACGTTAACCATAACTACTGGTGTCTGGAACACAACAACAACAACAACAACGTTAACCATAACTACTGATGTCTGGAACACAACAACAACAAATACGTTAACCATAACTACTGATGTCTGGAACACAACAACAACAACAACAACGTTAACCATAACTACTGATGTCTGGAACACAACAACAACAACAACGTTAACCATAACTACTGATGTCTGGAACACAACAACAACAACAACAACGTTAACCATAACTACTGATGTCTGGAACACAACAACAACAAATACGTTAACCATAACTACTGATGTCTGGAACACAACAACAACAACAACGTTAACCATAACTACTGATGTCTGGAACACAACAACAACGTAACAAACAATGTCTGGAACACAACAACAACAACAACAACGTTAACCATAACTACTGATGTAACACAACAACAACAAATATACGTAAACTACTGATGTCTGGAACAATAACAACAAACAACGATTAACCATAACTACAACATGTCTGGAACACAACAACAACAACAACGTTAACCATAACTACTGATGTCTGGAACACAACAATAACAACAACGTTAACCATAAGTACTGATGTCTGGAACACAACAATAACAACGTTAACCATAACTACTGATGTCTGGAACACAACCACAACAACAACCATAACCATAACTACAACGATAACAAAAACAATAACCATAACTACTGATGTCTGGGTATGTGTGTGTGTGTGTTTAGTTATATATATATACAGTACAGGCCAAATGTTTGGACCCACCTTCTCATTCAGTGAGTTTTTCATGACTATTTACATTGTAGATTCTCACTGAAGGCTTCAAAACTATGAATGAACACATATGGAATTATGTACTTAACAAAAAAGTGTGAAATAACTGAAAACATGTCTTATATTTTAGATTCTTCAAAGGAGCCACCCTTTGCTTTTTTATTAATAAGGGAAATAATTCCACTAATTAACCCTGACAAAGCACACCTGTGAAGGTAAAACCATTTCAGGAGGTGTGTCCAAACGTTTGGCCTGTACTGTGTGTGTGTGTGTGTGTATATATATATATATATATATATATATATATATATATATATATATATATATATATATATGTTTATGTATGTATATATATATATAATGTGAACCTGTCTCTCTGTTTGTGTGTGTGTCTCTGAGTTTAGTTATATATATATATATATATATGTGTGTGTTTATGTATGTATATATATATAATGTGAACCTGTCTCTCTGTTTGTGTGTGTGTCTCTGAGTTTAGTTATATATATATATATATATATATATATATATATATATATATATATAATGTGAACCTGTCTCTCTGTTTGTGCAGCTCCTCCTCCAGCCTCAGCAGTGCGTCTCGCTGCAGCGCCTCCAGGCGCTCCACTTCCTGTCTGTGGGCGAGCGTCAGCGCGGCGGCGTGCTGCTGGCGCTCCTCCAGGGCGTGGCGGTGCCGCGTCTCTGCCTCGTCGGCATGGATACGCAGGTTGATGTACTTCTCCTTCAGCTCGGCCAGCTGGTCCCGAGCCTCCTCCAGCTCGCGGGCCTGGCAGCCGTCTCTGGCGGTCCGGTTCTTCAGCACCAGCTGGGCCCGCAGCTTGTAGCGCTCAAACTCGTCCCGCAGCTGACGCAGCTCTCGGCGGTACGCCGCCGCCGAGGCCTCGCCGTCTCCCGGCAACGCCTCCACGGTCCCCGGCAACACCTCCACAGAGGGACAAAGCAGAATCACGTTAACAGAGAGCTAACAGAATAATAATAATTATTATTATTATATATTTATATATAATTATTATTTTCTTTTTTTTATCCTGTTTGAACTGAGCCATGGATTACACATCCCTAACCCCTTATACACACACACACCCACACACACACACACACACACACACACACACACACACACACACACACACACACACACACACACACACACACACACACACACACACACACACACACACACACACACACACACACACACACACACACACACACACACACACACACACACACACACACACACACACACACGGGCTGTCAAAATTGCTCAAAAATGACGTTCGAATATTCCCTCTAAAATAACAGAATATTCGAACTATTCGAACATCTGGTTGCGCGCGACATCGTGACGTCAAAATGATGTCATAACCAGCCGAGGTCGCGCACAAAGTGTAAACAGGAAGCAGGAAGCCTGAATGAGTTCTCCAACAACGTGATGCCAGGACTCTGAGTGACTGCAGGTCTCTCTGGTAAACTCAGTGGTTAAGATGAGTTCTTTATGGTGAATGAAAGGCTCGATCCCACCAAGTAGATCATCCAATCAGATCACAGCGTTGACGGCAACGCTGCTGCCAGTTCTGCCGTTGTTTACCTTTTTCTTCTTCTTCTAGTCCGCAGAAAGAGCAGCGTCGGTAGCCTTTGCTCATTAGCGCCACCGCTGTTCAGGAGAAGACTGCAGCTAGTGTCTCCAACACCAGCGCAGGTATAAATCATACAGACATATATAAAAAGGTAGAAATAGTCACGGCGATCTCATGATGTCACATGTGTACGAGCCAGCTGGGCTGCGTCCGGTATGTAACGGCTTTCAGGCGCGCTAGCAAAGCAGACAGCCTTTTTTTTCTTTTATTCAAATATTAATTTTCACCTTCGAAATTTGTTTTATAAAAACTATTTGAATATATATTTGAATTTTGAATATTCGTTGATAGCCCTAACACACACACACACACACACACACACACACACACACACACACACACACACACAGACACACACACACACACACAGACATATGATGTTCGTCAATTTAAAACATTATTTTTCAACCGAAGAAAGTCTCCTTTTATTGTTAAACTGTTGAAATCTCAGACTGTCAAGATACGTCACTACAAAGACTTCACACTTCAATGTCTCACTTCTAGTTGACGCTACGATGTCTGTGTGTCTCTGTGTGTGTGTGTGTGTGTGTGTGTGTGTGTGTGTGTGTGTGTGACTGTGTGTATGTGTGTGTGTTTCTCTGTGTGTGTGTGTGTGTGTGACTGGATAAAACCCATCAGCTGAGATAACGTGACATGTGTTATGGAACAGAGCTAAGCTAGCTAGCGAGCAAGTTGAGCATCAAGCTAATCTGTGTGAGACGAGAGATGTAGTCCACTGGGAGATGTAGTCCACTGGGAGATGTAGTCCACTGAGCGGTCTCACACTAAACTAAGAGGTCATATGACAAACCTACGGCTAACTCAGACTTTCTTCAGTTGAAAAATTGCCGAACATCAGATGTGTAATTCATGGCTCAATTCAAACGGGATCAAAGAATGATTAGCCTCTCCTCGTTCACTACCGGTCATATCGTTTCCGAGTTAAGGTCCCATGAGGTCCACAGGAAGGGGCGGGACTTCACCTCTCTATTTGGTCAGTATCGAAATCAAAAAGGTAAAAAAAAAATTTATTTGAAAAGATCACTAAAACGTAGAAAAAGGCGCCATACCTCCAGGTCCAGGATGATCTGCGTGTTGTGTTCAGGGTCCCTCTGGATGATCTGCGTGTTGTGTTCAGGGTCCCTCTGGATGATCTGCATGTTGTGGTGTTCAGGGTCCCTCTGGATGATCTGCGTGTTGTGTTCAGGGTCCCTCTGGATGATCTGCGTGTTGTGTTCAGGGTCCCTCTGGATGATCTGCGTGTTGTGTTCAGGGTCCCTCTTTGCTGCTATCTGCAGAAGCTTCTTCACTTTCTCCAACTTCTCCTTCAGCACGCCAACGTCCAGCTGGGACTCGTCCAGGCCGAGGTCAGAGGTCGCCCTGCCGGCGGCGAGGTTAGAGGTCATCGCCATGGCGAGCGTCTTGTTTTCGGCGTCCAGATGCATGATGCGCTCTCGGAGTCTCTGCGCCGCCATCAGCTCGCGCTGCCTCGCCTTCTCACAGCCGCCCAGCAGCTCGGACAGCTCGGACACTCGCTGCTCCAGACCGGCAGCTCGCCGCTCAGCGCACTGAGCACGCTCAGTAGCACGCTCCTCCGCCTCACTGGCCTGCACACACACACACACACACACACACACACACACACACACACACACACACACACACACACACACACAGAGAGAGAGAGACACACACACACACACACACACACACACACACACACACACACACACAGAGACACACACACACACACACACACAGAGAGAGAGACACACACACACACACACACACAGAGAGAGAGACACACACACACAGAGAGAGAGACACACACACACACACAGAGAGAGAGAGAGAGACACACACACACACAGAGAGAGACACACACACACACACACACACAGAGAGAGAGACACACACACACACAGAGAGAGAGAGAGACAGACACACACACACACACACACACACACACACACACACACACACACACACAGAGAGAGAGACACACACACACACACACACACACACACACACACACACACACACACACACACACACACAGGTTTAGCCTGGTTTAGTTTATCCCAGGTCTAACTTTAGCCTGGTTTAGTTTAGTTTAGCCTGGTTTAGTTTATCCCAGGTCTAACTTTAGCCTGGTTTAGTTTAGTTTAGCCTGGTTTAGTTTATCCCAGGTCTAACTTTAGCCTGGTTTAGTTTAGCCTGGTTTAGTTTATCCCAGGTCTAACTTTAGCCTGGTTTAGTTTAGCCTGGTTCGTACCTTTCTGGTCTGCATGTCGGTCTGCGTCTGGAAGTTGTTCTTCAGCTGCGTCAGCTCTCGCTGCAGCTCGTCCAATCGGGGATCAGGTCTGCTGTGATGTCGCTCGGTGGCGAGCAGCTTCTCCTTCAGCTCGTCTCTCTCCTCCCTCACCTGGCTAAGGTGAGCCTCAGACTCCGCCCCCCGCTCCACCGCCTGAGGTCAGGAAATATGTCAAAGTGACAAAAAGACGAAATATACATACATGTATAATATGTTAGAGACTCTACCTGTGTGATAGAGGCTCTACCTGTGTGTTAGAGGCTATACCTGTGTGTTAGAGGCTCTACCTGTGTGTTAGAGGCTATACCTGTGTGTTAGAGGCTATACCTGTGTGTTAGGGGCTCTACCTGTGTGTTAGAGACTCTACCTGTGTGTTAGAGACTCTACCTGTGTGTTAGGGGCTCTACCTGTGTGTTAGAGGCTCTACCTGTGTGTTAGGGGCTCTACCTGTGTGTTAGGGGCTCTACCTGTGTGTTACGGGCTCTACCTGTGTGTTACGGGCTCTACCTGTGTGTTACGGGCTCTACCTGTGTGTTACGGGCTCTACCTGTGTGTTACGGGCTCTACCTGTGTGTTACGGGCTCTACCTGTGTGTTAGAGACTCTACCTGTGTGTTAGGGGCTCTACCTGTGTGTTAGAGGCTCTACCTGTGTGTTACAGGCTCTACCTGTGTGTTACGGGCTCTACCTGTGTGTTACGGGCTCTACCTGTGTGTTAGCAGCTCTACCTGTGTGTTAGAGACTCTACCTGTGTGTTAGCAGCTCTACCTGTGTGTTAGAGACTCTACCTGTGTGTTAGAGACTCTACCTGTGTGTTAGGGGCTCTACCTGTGTGTTAGAGGCTCTACCTGTGTGTTAGCAGCTCTAGCTGTGTATTAGCAGCTCTACCTGTGTGTTAGCAGCTCTACCTGTGTGTTAGGGGCTCTACCTGTGTGTTAGCAGCTCTACCTGTGTGTTAGCAGCTCTACCTGTGTGTTAGGGGCTCGACCTGTGTGTTAGGGGCTCTACCTGTGTGTTAGGGGCTCTACCTGTGTGTTAGGGGCTCTACCTGTGTATTAGGGGCTCTACCTGTGTGGTAGAGGCTCTACCTGTGTGTTAGGGGCTCTACCTGTGTGTTAGGGGCTCTACCTGTGTGTTAGCAGCTCTACCTGTGTGTTAGGGGCTCTACCTGTGTGTTAGGGGCTCTACCTGTGTGTTAGGGCTCTACCTGTGTGTTAGGGGCTCTACCTGTGTGTTAGGGGCTCTACCTGTGTATTAGGGGCTCTACCTGTGTATTAGAGGCTCTACCTGTGTGTTAGGGGCTCTACCTGTGTATTAGGGGCTCTACCTGTGTGTTAGAGGCTCTACCTGTGTGTTAGGGGCTCTACCTGTGTGTTAGGGGCTCTACCTGTGTGTTAGGGGCTCTACCTGTGTGTTAGGGGCTCTACCTGTGTGTTAGGGGCTCTACCTGTGTGTTAGGGGCTCTACCTGTGTGTTAGGGGCTCTACCTGTGTGTTAGGGGCTCTACCTGTGTATTAGAGGCTCTACCTGTGTGTTAGAGGCTCTACCTGTGTGTTAGGGGCTCTACCTGTGTGTTAGCGGCTCTACCTGTGTGTTAGCGGCTCTACCTGTGTATTAGAGGCTCTACCTGTGTATTAGAGGCTCTACCTGTGTGTTAGGGGCTCTACCTGTGTGTTAGAGGCTCTACCTGTGTGTTAGAGGCTCTACCTGTGTGTTAGGGGCTCTACCTGTGTGTTAGAGACTCTACCTGTGTGTTAGGGGCTCTACCTGTGTGTTAGGGGCTCTACCTGTGTGTTAGGGGCTCTACCTGTGTGGTAGAGGCTCTACCTGTGTGTTAGAGACTCTACCTGTGTATTAGAGGCTCTACCTGTGTGTTAGGGGCTCTACCTGTGTGTTAGGGGCTCTACCTGTGTGTTAGGGGCTCTACCTGTGTGTTAGGGGCTCTACCTGTGTGTTAGAGGCTCTACCTGTGTGTTAGAGGCTCTACCTGTGTGGTAGAGGCTCTACCTGTGTGGTAGAGGCTCTACCTGTGTGTTAGGGGCTCTACCTGTGTATTAGAGGCTCTACCTGTGTGTTAGGGGCTCTACCTGTGTATTAGAGACTCTACCTGTGTGTTAGGGGCTCTACCTGTGTGTTAGGGGCTCTACCTGTGTGTTAGGGGCTCTACCTGTGTGTTAGGGGCTCTACCTGTGTGGTAGAGGCTCTACCTGTGTATTAGAGGCTCTACCTGTGTATTAGAGGCTCTACCTGTGTGTTAGGGGCTCTACCTGTGTGTTAGAGGCTCTACCTGTGTGTTAGAGGCTCTACCTGTGTGTTAGGGGCTCTACCTGTGTGTTAGGGGCTCTACCTGTGTGTTAGGGGCTCTACCTGTGTGTTAGCAGCTCTACCTGTGTGTTAGAGGCTCTACCTGTGTGTTAGAGGCTCTACCTGTGTGTTAGCAGCTCTACCTGTGTGGTAGAGGCTCTACCTGTGTGGTAGAGGCTCTACCTGTGTGTTAGGGGCTCTACCTGTGTGTTAGAGGCTCTACCTGTGTGTTAGAGGCTCTACCTGTGTGTTAGCAGCTCTACCTGTGTGTTAGCAGCTCTACCTGTGTGGTAGAGGCTCTACCTGTGTGTTAGAGGCTCTACCTGTGTGGTAGAGGCTCTACCTGTGTGGTAGAGGCTCTACCTGTGTGTTAGAGGCTCTACCTGTGTGGTAGAGGCTCTACCTGTGTGTTAGGGGCTCTACCTGTGTGTTAGAGGCTCTACCTGTGTGGTAGAGGCTCTACCTGTGTGTTAGCAGCTCTACCTGTGTGTTAGCAGCTCTACCTGTGTGTTAGGGGCTCTACCTGTGTATTAGAGGCTCTACCTGTGTGTTAGAGGCTCTACCTGTGTGTTAGCGAGCAGCGCGGCGCTGGTGTCCTGCAGGCGGAGCTCTGCGTCCTGTCGTAGAGCTCTCTCCTGCTGCAGGATCCTCTGCAGCTCCCGTAGCTGCGTGGCGTGGTCGTTTGTCTCGCGCTCCCTCTCGTGCTGCTGTGTGATGACACGGGCGTGGCTCTCGGCCAATTGCTGCTGCAGGGCGCTAAGCTCCGCCTCCCGCTGCTGCTGCAGGGCGCTAAGCTCCGCCTCCCGCTGCGCCGCGGCGCACGCCAGCCGCTCCTGCAGCTCCTCCACTTCCTGTTTCAGCTGCCGCTTGTCGGCCTGGAAGCTCGCCTCCATCCTCGACTTCTCGTGCGTCACCGTGGCGATGGCGCTGGTGAGCGTGCTCAGTTGGTTCTTCAGCTGCGCCGCTCGCCGCTCCGTCTCGCTGCTGGGAGGGGGCGTGGCCTGCTGCTGAGACTCCGCCCCCACGCTGCCGCTCTCCGGGCCGCCGCCGTCCGAGTCCAACCGGCGCGCCTGCTGGAAGAAAACGTCTCGTTAGAACTGGCGCCGCCATTCAGCGCCCTGTAGCGCGATGGTCGTAATAAAAGGTTAAAGGTCCCATGACATGCTAGCCTGGATGCCAGCCGAACTTAGCCCCGCCCACAAAATTTGAGGTCAGGAAGTTCAGTCTGGAGTCCCTCCGTTGAGAAGCAATTATTGCCCGAACAGGATCTGTTCGGACCAATCAGATTGTCGGAAAGATGATCAACAGTAACAGAATCAACCACGTCACCAAAGAACGCTTGGGTTGAGTTTGTTGAGATGTAGATTCCTCCATCGCGTCTGTTACAGAAGATATCGACAGGCATTCATTTTAAAATCCTCAGCGGAGCCTCAACAACTGCCCGAAAGCACGAGAGAGACTGAAGAGAGGGAGCGCCCAGCGCCGTTAGAACAAAGCCTTGACTCATTGAAATAAAACGTGTTTTCGCTGATTCATCTCTAGAAATGCGACTGTAGCGAGCATGTCACTATCACTAACGTTATCCACATTTGTCTCTTTTATATAGACCTTAGTGGTCCCCTAATACTGTATCTGAAGTCTCTTTTATGTAGACCTTGGTGGTCCCCTAATACTGTATCTGAAGTCTCTTTTATATAGACCTTAGTGGTCCCCTAATACTGTATCTGAAGTCTCTCTTATATAGACCTTAGTGGTCCCCTAATACTGTATCTGAAGTCTCTTTATATAGACCTTAGTGGTCCCCTAATACTGTATCTGAAGTCTCTTTTATATAGACCTTAGTGGTCCCCTAATACTGTATCTGAAGTCTCTTTATATAGACCTTAGTGGTCCCCTAATACTGTATCTGAAGTCTCTTTTATGTAGACCTTAGTGGTCCCCTAATACTGTATCTGAAGTCTCTTTTATATAGACCTTAGTGGTCCCCTAATACTGTATCTGAAGTCTCTTTTATATAGACCTTAGTGGTCCCCTAATACTGTATCTGAAGTCTCTTTTATATAGACCTTAGTGGTCCTCTAATACTGTATCTGAAGTCTCTTTTATATAGACCTTAGTGGTCCCCTAATACTGTATCTGAAGTCTCTTTTATATAGACCTTAGTGGTCCCCCAATACTGTCTCTGAAGTCTCTTTCCCAAAATTCAGCCTTGGTGCAGAAAGCAGGATACCCAGGGCTCGGTTTACACCTATCACCATTTCTAGCCACTGGGGGGCCACAGGCAGACTGGGGGAACTCAGTGAGATTTTCATGCCATGGGACCTTTAATCTGAGTTCTTTAATAACGGATAAACTTGTTTAGAATCAGTACCGTTGAGACAGACTTTCCTGCCGGTTCTCCCGGGTCTTCCTCGCTCTGGCCCCCTCTGGCGGTCTCGCTGGAGGTCTCGCTGGCCGTGTCTGCAGACGCCGCCGTGTCCACGCTGTCCTCGCTGTGCAGCGAGCAGCCGTCCTCCAGCGGCTCCGAACCGTCCGGGCCCGGCTGGTTCTGGTCCAGATCCTGGCTCACCGACAGAACCTTCAGACTGGCCTCCAGCGCTTCCTTCTCCTTCAGCAGACTCTTGTAGGCCTGGACCACATCCTTAGAGTAGATTAGATTATTATTAGATTATATCGGTTCTTTAGACAACAATACAATATTTACATTACAACTGTTCTATAGCCTGGTCCTACCTGGTCCTACTGGTAGGACCAGAGTCTGGTAGGACCAGGCTAGTGGACCAGAGTCTGGTAGGACCAGACTCAGGTCCACTAGCCTGGACCTGAGTCTGGACCTGAGACTCTGGTCCTACCAGACTCAGGTCCACTAGCCTGGTCCCACCAGACTCTGGTCCACTAGCCTGGTCCTACCAGACTCTGGTCCTACCAGACTCTGGTCCACTAGCCTGGTCCTACCAGACTTTGGTCCACTAGCCTGGTCCCACCAGACTCTGGTCCACTAGCCTGGTCCTACCAGACTCTGGTCCTACCAGACTCTGGTCCACTAGCCTGGTCCCACCAGACTTTGGTCCACTAGCCTGGTCCTACCAGACTCTTGTCCCACCAGACTCTGGTCCCACCAGACCCTGGTCCCACCAGACCCTGGTCCTACCAGACTCTGGTCCACTAGCCTGGTCCCACCAGACTCTGGTCCCACCAGACTCTGGTCCACTAGCCTGGTCCTACCAGACTCTGGTCCCACCAGACTCTGGTCCACTAGCCTGGTCCTACCAGACTTTGGTCCACTAGCCTGGTCCTACCAGACTCTGGTCCACTAGCCTGGTCCTAACAGACCCTGGTCCTACCAGACCCTGGTCCCACCAGACTCTGGTCCACTAGCCTGGTCCTACCAGACCCTGGTCCTACCAGACTCTGGTCCACTAGCCTGGTCCTACCAGACTCTGGTCCTACCAGACTCTGGTCCATTAGCCTGGTCCTACCAGACTCTGGTCCACTAGCCTGGTCCTACCAAACTCTGGTCCTACCAGACTCTGGTCCACTAGCCTGGTCCTACCAGACTTTGGTCCACTAGCCTGGTCCTACCAGACTCTGGTCCACTAGCCTGGTCCTACCAGACTCTGGTCCTACCAGACTCTGGTCCACTAGCCTGGTCCTACCAGACTTTGGTCCACTAGCCTGGTCCTACCAGACTCTTGTCCTACCAGACTCTGGTCCTACCAGACCCTGGTCCTACCAGACCCTGGTCCTACCAGACTCTGGTCCACTAGCCTGGTCCTACCAGACTCTGGTCCTACCAGACTCTGGTCCACTAGCCTGGTCCTACCAGACTCTGGTCCTACCAGACTCTGGTCCACTAGCCTGGTCCTACCAGACTTTGGTCCACTAGCCTGGTCCTACCAGACTCTGGTCCACTAGCCTGGTCCTAACAGACCCTGGTCCTACCAGACCCTGGTCCTACCAGACTCTGGTCCACTAGCCTGGTCCTACCAGACCCTGGTCCTACCAGACTCTGGTCCACTAGCCTGGTCCTACCAGACTCTGGTCCTACCAGACTCTGGTCCATTAGCCTGGTCCTACCAGACTCTGGTCCACTAGCCTGGTCCTACCAAACTCTGGTCCTACCAGACTCTGGTCCATTAGCCTGGTCCTACCAAACTCTGGTCCTACCAAACTCTGGTCCTACCAGACTCTGGTCCACTAGCCTGGTCCTACCAGACTCTGGTACATTAGCCTGGTCCTACCAGACTCTGGTCCACTAGCCTGGTCCTACCAGACCCTGGTCCTACCAGACTCTGGTCCACTAGCCTGGTCCTACCAGACTTTGGTCCACTAGCCTGGTCCTACCAGACTCTGGTCCTACCAGACTCTGGTCCACTAGCCTGGTCCTAACAGACCCTGGTCCTACCAGACTCTGGTCCTACCAGACTCTGGTCCATTAGCCTGGTCCTACCAGACTCTGGTCCACTAGCCTGGTCCTACCAGACTCTGGTACATTAGCCTGGTTCTACCAGACTCTGGTCCACTAGCCTGGTCCTACCAGACTCTGGTCCACTAGCCTGGTCTTACCAGACTCTGGTCCTACCAGACTCTGGTCCACTAGCCTGGTCCTACCAGACTCTGGTCCTACCAGTCTCTGGTCCACTAGCCTGTCGACTGGTTGGGGTTAGGCATTTGACCTTGAGTAGTCAAGGTTAGGATAGCCGATTGGTCGGGGGATAGGACCTGAACCAATCAGGTTGCGTTACCTTGTGTAAGCATGGACGCCTGGCCAATAGTAGCTGTTGAAGGGCGGGACTTGGCGTGGCCATAGTGGGAGTAAAAATATCGTGCCCCCCTCACCACGCATGCGCTAACCTGCACACACACTGGGAAAAACCTTCTACCGTAGTGAACAGTGTAGAGGGGAAACATTCTACCGTAGTGAACAGTGTAGAGGGAAAACCTTCTACCGTAGTGAACAGTGTAGAGGGGAAACATTCTACCGTAGTGAACAGTGTAGAGGGAAAACCTTCTACCGTAGTGAACAGTGTAGAGGGGAAACATTCTACCGTAGTGAACAGTGTAGAGGGGAAACATTCTACCGTAGTGAACAGTGTAGAGGGGAAACATTCTACCGTAGTGAAAAGTGTAGAGGGGAAACATTCTACCGTAGTGAACAGTGTAGAGGGGAAAATTATATTATATTATATATTATTATATAAGATTACATTATCTGTATATTATCTGTATATTATATAAAGTTAGATTATATTATATATTATATATTATTATATTATAATATATTATATAATAGTTATCAGGTAGTCAAACTTCTCCGTTACTTTTCTCAAATAAAACTTCTTTCTAAACACTTTTACGACACATCTACTCTACTCTTTCTCGCTGGAGTTCAAATATTTCAACACACGCAAATTCGCGGCACAAAAGAAGCTGATTTAGATTGTCTCCTTTGTGCAGCGACTTCGTGTCCGTTTAGAGTCCTGCGGTCTGGTTCTGAACCTACCTTGAAGCGGGTCTGGTACTGAACCAGCTGCTTCTTCTGGGACTCGATAGTGTCCAGCAGCTCCTTCCTGCCGCCGCCGAAACTCATGCCAAACTTCTCCATGACAACGCTGGGTCGGTCAGATCGGATCCATCAGAACTCAGAACAAGTCTCCGTCTGCTGGTTCTGAGAAGAGACACAACAACACAACGGCCATCTTAACTTTAATTAGAGCTGGGCATCGTTTCCTGATTCTTACACACACACACACACACACACACACACACACACTAAAACACATACACACACACACACACACACACACACACTCACACACACACACACACACACACACACACACACACAGACAGACAGACAGACAGACAGACAGACAGACACACACACACACACAGACACACAGACACACACACAGACAAACCCAAAAATGTACAATAAATAAATTCAGAATACATTATAATCATAAAAAATATTATTGAACAAAATAAAAATTAATATATACAAATTATAAAAAAATGTAAATGATTTAAATTATTTAAATGAAAAACCCGGAAATGTTTTTTACATTAAATTTATATTTAAACTGTTTATGTGTTTGTGAAGTAACTAAAGTAAGTAAAGCAGAAGAGTAACGTTACTTTGAGTAAATGAGTAAAATAAACAGACACTGACGTTATCTCCGGTGTTTTCGGTGTTTCCCGCCTCTTACCCGGTGAACAGCTGCCGGTAGCTTTTAACGATCTGAAACCGGAACAAAAAAACTCAAAAAGTTGATGAATTTCATCAGAAAACTGTAAATATTAAACACATAAACTCCGAGCTCAGTCTGTCAGAGAACAGCCGCCATGTTGGTCTCAACCGGACGTGGAGACGGAGGGGGCGGGAATCTGGTGCTGCGTTCACTGTTCAACGCAGTCCGGAATATACAGACTCACGTTTGTTTTGTTGTTTAATATTAATATAATGTTAAAACAATAATAAAAGTATTTTAATAGAATTGATTCATTTTTATATTTAATGTTTCTCATATTCTCTTATTTACTATATTATATTTTTAATCCTGCTTAGATATATTTGTAAAATGTCTGTTTCTGTTTTTTAAAAGCATTGAAAAAAAAGTAAAAAATATTTAATGTTAAAATTAATTTAAATGCATTTTTTTCTCTTTTTAAACTTTACTGCCGAATTATTTAATTAATTATACAGAAAATACTGTAATAATAAAATAATAATAATAAGTATGTAATTAAACAGAATGAGAGAAAATAAAGAAAAACTAAAACATAAAAATCAAATAAAAAGGAAATAAATGTTCAGCATTTAAAAAGATAAAAATAATATTATATTTAAAAAAAAAAATTTGAAGGTAAGCTATACAATCATATTTCCTTTAAACAATCTTGTAGTATATGTTCAGAAATATTTATTCATTTTATTTCAAGGATTGAACGTCTTTCCAGTAGAAATTAAACGCAACTTGTTTTTTGTTTGTGTTTCAATAAAGTTATATTGAAAGCAGTGACGTCATTTCTTCCGCGTTGGCCTGTACGTGGCACCGAGGAGGAGCTGCGCTGATTCTCCGGTGTTTCTCCGCCTCTTCCCGCGGCTCTGAGCAGCTTCTCCCGGACCCTCTGGATCTCTTTCTCCCCCCGCCGCTGAACCGGGACTTCCTTTATCAACAATGGGGCTGACGATCTCGTCTCTGTTCTCCAAGTTCTTCGGGAAGAAGCAGATGCGGATCCTGATGGGTGAGTTTTGGCCTCAACCCGCGGCTAAAAGGGATACAGCTGCCGTTAGATAGATAAGATTTTTTTTTTTACGTTACCAACGCAACAGTTTAGACATCGAAACGAAGTAGTTACGTTTAGTAAAAATATTGGGATTTGGGTTAAAACACTTCAGAGGAACAAACACGAGTTTCCTGAGTGAAAGCACTAAAATTATGATATTCTAGTGGATTTTGTGAGATTTTGCGTAATTTTACGTAACTTCCGCCCGTAGCTGTATCCCTCCTAGCCTCAACCCATCGCTAGGCTAGCTAGCTCCGAGACTAATCGACCAGGGACCGGCGTTTTTCCCTCTGAATGATATAAATACATTTCCAAACCGGTTTATGAACCGGTTTTCCGATGTTTAGTCCCGCCTGGTTGAACTGAAACTCCAACTTCAACTGAAGTTAAAATAAATAGGAGCTAACAAAGCTAGAAGCTAACCAAGCTAGAAGCTAACACAGCTAGCCGCCAGCCGTTAAAATAACGGTTGTGACGGTCTGTCAGCGTCAATTTAACGGCAGTTTTTAACGCTTAATCTCTGCGTTCAAAGGTTAAATTAAAATTAGTAACAGTGAAGTGTTTAAAAGTCTGATATATATCTCTTGTTCAGTCGGTTTGGACGCAGCTGGAAAAACAACGATCCTGTACAAACTGAAGCTCGGAGAGATCGTTACCACCATCCCAACTATCGGTGAGTCATCAATAACCAGCCAGGACATCTGTTATTGATCAGAGAGTGTCACTCTAACTTATTCATTTAAAGGTAACTCCGGGTTTGTCCCACCCTGGACTCTCTGTCTCCATGTGTGTGTCTGAGTGTCTGATGAGAACAACAATCTGTGAAACTGGTCCAGTATTAAACCAGAACCGAGCTGTAATGTAACCCTACAGGACTAATGTTCAGCAGCAGTTAGTCACTAAAAGTTCTGTTGTTACTGCTGACAGACTCAGATTATTATTCTAAGTGATTGTTTACATGTAGTCTGGTGTAGATATGCTGGCTCTATACACGCTAAAAGTCCTAATTATTTACATGGAGTCTGGTGGAGATATGCTGGCTCTATACACGCTAAAAGTCCTGATTATTTACATGGAGTCTGGTGGAGATATGCTGGCTCTATACACACTAAAAGTCCTGATTATTTACATGGAGTCTGGTGGAGATATGCTGGCTCTATACACGGTAAAAGTCCTGATTATTTACATGGAGTCTGGTGGAGATATGCTGGCTCTATACACTCTAAAAGTCCTGATTATTTACATGGAGTCTGGTGGGTTTGGTGATGGTGATTTCAGGTTAGTTAAACAGATTTTCTGGGGTAGATATACAGATGTTGTGGGGTAGTGTAGTGGAAGTTTTCTTTGCAGCAGGGGTAGAGTTTTCAAAGTTTAGTAAAGTGAAACAAATAAGACAGACTGAGACCAAGTTGGGTTTTTGTATTTTATTAAAAACGTATATATATATTTGCAAATATAGGAGCAACATGATTTCACAAAAGGCCTCAGCCCAGTGTGGAGTCAGTTTCTCCACTGAGTGAACAGAACACCAGGCTTATATACATCTTCAGAGTGACAACACACACGCACTTGGATTATTATGACGCTACAATTTTGACAGGCAATCTGATACACATGAAGACATCTTGGAGCCATCTCACCTCCTCCTCCCTGTACGACTTCCACCCCCCAGTTACATCTTAACTGGCATGGGAAGACTAGAGATAGTTTTAGGGTGACCTTGTCCCTTTATCAGTTCAGGCTAACAGAGCTCACATCATGTTCCAGACTGGATGTCTCACAAAGTTAGAATCAGAATCTACACCTGGGAATGAGAAACTCTTTCAGCATTTGTGAGAGAATTAAAGTAGAAATAAAACATAAAAATATAAGGAATTATGCTTAAATGTAATTTTCCCCATTACAGTAGTTATACAGATGTTGTGGGGTAGATATACAGATGTGGGTCAGATATACAGATGTTCTGGGTCAGATATACAGATGTGGGTCAGATGATCTGGGTCAGTTATCCAGATGTTCTGGGTCAGTTATCCAGATGTTCTGGGTCAGATATACAGATGTTCTGGGTCAGATATACAGATGTTGTGGGTCAGATATACAGATGTTCTAGGTCAGATGTTCTGGGTCAGTTATCCAGATGTTCTGGGTCAGTTATCCAGATGTTGTGGCTCTGTGTTCCAGATGTTGTGGCTCTGTGTTCCAGATGTTGTGGCTCTGTGTTCCAGATGTTGTGGCTCTGTGTTCCAGGGTTTAATGTGGAGACGGTGGAGTACAAGAACATCTGTTTCACAGTCTGGGACGTCGGTGGTCAGGACAAGATCCGTCCTCTCTGGAGACACTACTTCCAGAACACACAGGTACTGGATCAGAACCAGAACACACAGGTACTGGATCAGAACCAGAACACACAGGTACCGAACCAGAACACACAGGTACCGAACCAGAACACACAGGTACCAGTACCAGAACCAGAACACACAGGTATCAGAACCAGAACACACAGGTACTGGATCAGAAAATTATGAAAATGTTTCTTGATCCTGTCACTGATGTCTGTCTGTGTGTCTGTGTGTGTCTGTGTGTGTGTGTGTGTGTGTGTGTGTGTGTGTGTGTGTGTGTGTGTGTGTGTGTGTGTGTGTGTGTGTGTGTGTGTGTGTGTGTGTGTAGGGTCTGATCTTCGTGGTGGACAGTAATGACCGAGAGAGAGTAACAGAGTCAGCGGAGGAACTCTCCAAGATGGTGAGTAACGTTCATGTTGACATGTTTGTGTTGTGGAGTATTTGGCGAGGCGTTTAGTGGTCCTAAAGAAAACTTTTCAATAAAAAATAAATGTAATTGCACATCCATTATTATTATTATTATTATTATTATTATTATTATTATTATTATTATTATTATTAAATATGTGTGTGTAGAACATTGGAAATATTATTTAGTTCCATTGATCTGGCTCGGTGCTGCACCTACATCTTGTAAAGGTCCTGACCCAGCCGGCCGATAGTCTGGTGAGGTCGGTGACTCGAGTCTGTTCGGTGGGTCCCGTGCCGTCGTCAGTCTGGGGGGGCCGTCGGCGTTCATTTGGGCCGACCTGACATGATCAGTCCGGGGGGGGGGGGAGTCAGGACTCACCTGGACATGGGGAGCTATGGAGGAAATATTTATTCATAATTCAAATTGAAAGTCCAAAAGGAAAACAGCGAGATCAAATTAAAAATATTATTATTTTTTAAATTTTCCATTTGGCTTTGGCTTTTGAATTTAATATTTGGCTTTTGAATTTCCATTTAACATTGCCTTTTCATTTGGACTTGACACATGTCAATGTAAATGAGGAGGCGTGGCCCAAAGGCTGGTGGGAGGGTCTGAAACCAAAGGGGGGCAGAGGCCCCTTCTGAGGAGCAGGGGGAGCTTACTGCTGAGGAGCACACTGTTAAGCATCTGTCTGCAGATTCACCACTAGGCTGGCTCTGGTTCCACATGATAGAACATGATGATGGAGGCTAAACTCAAACCACATTTCATGCTACAACAGTGAAGTTTTCATGTAGTTACTATAACTGGTCCCGTGTTAGTGAGGACTAGATTAGGACTGGATTTAAAGCTGATTCTGGTTCACCCCAGGTGTGTCTGTTTAAAACACGACTCAGACATCTTCTCTCTTTTGATGTTATATTTAATTAAGCAACAGTAGAAACATGGGGGTGGGTAGCTCTGCTTACGTGTGTTTGTGTGTGGTCAGATCCTCGAGATGTCAGAGTCGTGTTTTAAACAGACACACCTGGGGCGAAGTTGGGAACCAGAATCAGCTTTAAATCCAGTCCTAATCTAGTCCTCACTAACACGGGACCAGTTATAGTAACTACATGAAAACTTCACTGTTGTAGCATGAAATGTGGTTTGAGTTTAGCCTCCATCATCATGTTCTATCATGTGGAACCAGAGCCAGCCTAGTGGTGAATCTGCAGACAGATGCTTAACAGTGTGCTCCTCAGCAGTAAGCTCCCCCTGCTCCTCAGAAGGGGCCTCTGCCCCCCTTTGGTTTCAGACCCTCCCACCAGCCTTTGGGCCACGCCTCCTCATTTACATTGACATGTGTCAAGTCCAAATGAAAAGGCAATGTTAAATGGAAATTCAAAAGCCAAATATTAAATTCAAAAGCCAAAGCCAAATGGAAAATTTAAAAAATAATATTTTTAATTTGATCTCGCTGTTTTCCTTTTGGACTTTCAATTTGAATTATGATAAATATTTCCTCCATAGGGAGCAGGATGAGGTGACGAGAGTCTCTCAAAATCT
>NC_041353.1:205000-207500 GCF_004354835.1 Perca flavescens
GGTCTGTACGAGGGTCTTGATTGGCTGTCCAACGAGCTGTCGAAGCGCTAACGCCTCACAGGAAACAGGAAGCAGCAGACTGATGATGTCATCACTGATGGCCTTGTACAGAGATGAAGACGAGGAACTGTTTTTGTTTTTTTAAATTATAAATGTGTCTGTCTGTAGGAGGAAGTGATGTCATGGACTCTGAGCTCATCCTCTTCTTCTTCTGTTCTTCCTAAAAAGGTTTCCTAAATGGGTTTTTTTTTTTTTTTATTCGCATGTTTTAACTCTGAATCATGTGACAGGAAGTGATGGAATGGGAGGGGCTTAAGATAGCTGACAGTTTCCTGTGGTCAGGGGGGCGGGGCTTAAGATAGCTGACAGTGTCCTGTGGTCAAGGGGCGGGGCTTAATTATATGGGCGGGGTTTAAGTGTCGGGGGGGGGCGGGGTTAACTCATTCCACAGAGCCGGCCGCGGCGTCATTCCTCAACAATGTGAAGAAGAAGAAGCAGCGAGACGATGATGATGCAATAAAGGTTTTTTTTTCTTCTCAGCTGTTTGGCAGATTTCCTTTTTTATAAAAACATAACTTCTCTCTGAGGCTAAGATACGGGAAGGTACGCTGTAGCTTTAAGACGAGGGAAGGTACGCTGTAGCTTTAAGACGGGGGAAGGTATGAGCTTTAAGATTTAGGGAAGGTACGCTGTAGCTTTAAGACGAGAGAAGGTACGCTGTAGCTTTAAGATTTAGGGAAGGTACGCTGTAGCTTTTAAGACGAGAGAAGGTACGCTGTAGCTTTAAGATTTGTAGAAGGTACGCTGTAGCTTTAAGACGAGGGAAGGTATGCTGTAGCTTTAAGACGAGGGAAGGTACGCTGTAGCTTTAAGACGAGAGAAGGTACGCTGTAGCTTTAAGACGAGAGAAGGTACGCTGTAGCTTTAAGATTTGAGAGAAGGTACGCTGTAGCTTTAAGATTTAGAGAAGGTACGCTGTAGCTTTAAGATTTGAGAGAAGGTACGCTGTAGCTTTAAGATTTGAGAGAAGGTACGCTGTAGCTTTAAGACGAGGGAAGGTACGCTGTAGCTTTTAAGATTTAGAGAAGGTACGCTGTAGCTTTAAGACGAGAGAAGGTGCGCTGTAGCTTTAAGGCGAGGGAAGGTACGCTGTGGCTTTAAGACGAGGAGAAGTACGCTGTAGCTTTAAGACGAGAGAAGGTACGCTGTAGCTTTAAGATTTAGAAAGGTACGCTGTAGCTTTAAGGCCCAAGGTGCGCTGTAGCTTTAAGGCGAGGTACGCTGTAGCTTTAAGATTTAGAGAAGGTACGCTGTAGCTTTAAGATTTAGGGAAGGTGCGCTGTAGCTTTTAAGATTTGAGGGAAGGTACGCTGTAGCTTTAAGACGAGAGAAGGTACGCTGTAGCTTTAAGACGAGGGAAGGTACGCTGTAGCTTTAAGACGAGGGAAGGTACGCTGTAGCTTTAAGACGAGAGAAGGTACGCTGTAGCTTTAAGACGAGAGAAGGTACGCGCCTATTTTAAAGTTATTTTGTTTAATTCTCTTCTCAGTTTTTATGAAATCCTTGAGTCATATGAAAAACATTGCAGATTTCAATCAAGAATCTGTCCTTCAAAATAAAAGCAGAGTAATTGTTTTTTAAAATGTTTTAAAATCCTGTAAAAAACTTTCAATCTCATGAAGTTAATTTAACCGACTGAAGACTTATTGCATAACAGTTTATTCAGTTAAATGCACATTCAAACATACACAACTTTATTTAACACAGTTAGAAACAGATAACAGTCTTCTGGCCGCCTCACTTCATGTGTCCCGGCCTCAAAGCGTCGATCGGTTCCTGCTGGTTGTTGTGACGTTTGACCACGAAAACCTTCTGACCAGAAACAGTCACCGCGTAAACAAAGTCCTCCAGAACCACTGAAGAAGAAGGAGAGGTGAGATCATCTAAAAATAAACTGAAGCTGAAGTTTCCTAAAGCTGCTTTCTGTCTGATGTCTAAATTATGTAACTTAACGTCCGTTAGAGTCACTAAACGTTCTGTTGTTGCTGCTGACAGACTCAGATTATTATTCTAAGTGTCTGACAACATTATGGGATGGATCCCTACAGAGATAGACCTTTTAGTTAAAGAGTAAGATCCTTTTAGTTTAACATCAAACAGCCCCAAAATCCACCAGACTCCATGTAAATAATCAGGACTTTTAGCGTGTATAGAGCCAGCATATCTCCACCAGACTCCATGTAAATAATCAGGACTTTTAGCGTGTATAGAGCCAGCATATCTCCACCAGACTCCATGTAAATAATCAGGACTTTTAGCGTGTATAGAGCCAGCACATCTCCACATGTAAATGGGTGAATTAAGGGTTTATTTCAACCAAACCAGAGTGGTGATTGTTGGAACAGTGGAAAGATGAACCAAGACGGCTTTTGGTAGTTTTATTTAGTTTCTGTCCACTTTGAATGAAGTGTGTTTTACGATGATAAAAGTCCTGATTATT
>NC_041353.1:220000-227500 GCF_004354835.1 Perca flavescens
GGGTTATTGATGATATTAGATGTGAGAAGAAGGAAATGGTTCTAACATTTTATAGTTCTATTTTATAGTGATCCATTATCTGGTCAACACATGTTCTATTAAAGAAAAGATAGAAAACACATCTGTGTGTGCTGTGAAGTGGTCAGAAAAAATTAAATCGGTATTGGCCTAGAAAGTTGTAATCTGTGCATCTCTAATGACATTAATCTCAGAGCCTTGTTAATAAAGTTTTATGAGAGTGTTAATAAAGTTTTATCTCGGCAGACATTGGACAGCCGAGACCTGCAGATCATCTCGGTGAGCGCTAACGGACAAGTGGCGCGGTTTACGATGGGCCCTAAACACAGCTTCAAGGGGACACCGCTGGACATCACACTGCCCTTTGACCTCTCCAGGTGAGCTCTCTCCTCGGGCTTTTCAAAATAAACTTCTTCTCTCTCCTCAGGCTTTTCAAAATAAACTTCTTCTCTCGCCTCAGGCTTTTCAAAATAAACTTCTTCTTCTCTCGCTTCAGGCTTTTCAAAATAAACTTCTCTCTCCGCAGGCTTTTCAAAATAAACTTCTTCTCTCTCCTCAGGCTTTTCAAAATAAACTTCTTTTTCTCTCGCTTCAGGCTTTTCAAAATAAACTTCTCTCTCCTCAGGCTTTTCAAAATAAACTTCTTCTTCAAAATGAACTTCTTCTCTCTCCTCAGGCTTTTCAAAATAAACTTCTTCTCTCTCCTCAGGCTTTTCAAAATAAACTTCTTCTCTCTCCTCAGGCTTTTCAAAATAAACTTCTTCTTCTCTCTCCTCAGGCTTTTCAAAATAAACTTCTTCTCTCTCCTCAGGCTTTTCAAAATAAACTTCTCTCTCCTCAGGCTTTTCAAAATAAACTTCCTCTCTCTCCTCAGGCTTTTCAAAATAAACTTCCCTCTCCTCAGGCTTTTCAAAATAAAAGCTGAGGACCGATGGCTGGCTCCATGTGTGTCTTAGAAAGGGTTTGAAGGTCTTACTGATGGTGAGGGTCTGTCACTAGGCTGTCTGACCCTAGTAACGTGTTTCTGCTGCGTGCACACGCACCGACAGAGAAATAATGTTTAGCGCTGACAAGAGAGTTAAAGTTACACCTTCCTGATTGGGGTCCCTAATCTCACTTTGTCAGACCTTCCTCCACAGCTCTGTGGAGGAAGGTCTGACTAGTCCACACAGCCTTCCTGGATGGGAGGCAGCGCTGCCTGGAAGGAGCCGTTGGGGGCTTAAAACACCGATAAACAGACCCCTAACCCCCCTAACCCCCCTAACCCCCCTAGCCCTATAAAGCCGATTCAGATCCCAGAAGTGGAACATAGAGGCTGAACAAGAGTTTTTATTCCTGTTGGAACCGTCCATGCTGGGTTAGGTGTCTCCTTCCTGTTTCTCTGTCTAAGCACACTGTGAACTGTAGTTACTATAAAATAATATAGAGAGTGTATATGTATATATACTATACTATAATATAGAGAGTGTATATGTATATATACTATACTATAATATAGAGAGTGTATTTGTATATACTATACTATAATATAGAGAGTATATGTATATATACTATAATATAATATAATATAATATATACTATACTATAATATAGAGAGTGTATATGTATATATACTATACTATAATATAGAGAGTGTATATGTATATATACTATAATATAATATAGAGTGTATATGTATATATACTATACTATAATATAGAGAGTGTATATGTATATATACTATACTATAATATAGAGAGTGTATATGTATATATACTATACTATAATATAGAGAGTGTATATGTATATATACTATACTATAATATAGAGAGTGTATATGTATATATACTATAATATAATATAGAGAGTGTATATGTATATATACTATACTATAATATAGAGAGTGTATATGTATATATACTATACTATAGAGAGTGTATATGTATATATACTATACTATAATATAGTGTATATGTATAGTATATACTATACTATAATATAGAGAGTGTATATGTATATATACTATAATATAGAGAGTGTATATGTATATATACTATACTATAATATAGAGAGTGTATATGTATATATACTATACTATAGAGAGTGTATATGTATCTACTGTACTATGAGTTGTTGTTGTTGTTGTGTTGTGATCAGAGGGCAGCATGTGATCGTGGAGGTGACCTATGAGACGTCTCCGTCGGCCACGGCGCTGCAGTGGCTTACACCTGCACAGACTGCTGGGAAAACACAGCCCTACCTGTTCAGCCAGTGTCAGGTCTGTTCTCTCAATAAAGCTTCAGACATTCAAACACAGCCCTACCTGTTCAGCCAGTGTCAGGTCTGTTCTCTCAATAAAGCTTCAGACATTCAAACACAGCCCTACCTGTTCAGCCAGTGTCAGGTCTGTTCTCTCAATAAAGCTTCAGACATTCAAACAGTTCATCAGCACCAAGCATGTGTACTGTATATATCTAAGGTAGAAATGTTGGATACTCTACTGCAGTACAAGTACTCACACCACTCTGTACAAAAGGGTAGAAAGTGGTATGTAAAGTATAAGTACCTCAACATTTGGACTGACGTACAGCACAGTAAGTGTGTGTGTGTGTGTGTGTGTGTGTGTGTGTGTGTGTGTGTGTGTGTGTGTGTGTCTCAAGTAAAGTACCTCAACATTTGGACTGTATATACTGACAGTAGAGTACTGCAGTAGATGTACTGAGTGCTGTGAATATGAATATGGACCCAGAGACTAATAATAATAATAATAACCAGCATCGTGTTAGGCTCTGCACTCAGAGAGTTGAGACATTCAATGTTTCTTCACTTATATTAGGACACACTTTGTTCTCTTTTCTTTACTTCCTGTTTCTGTTTGAATCCCTCCACATGTTTACAGCTGACACAATACAGACAGACAGGCCGACAGACAGACAGACAGGCAGACAGACAGATTATTAGTAAATTTTTGGCTGCAGAAACTGAGACGCTAAAGCAGCGAGTGTTCTTTCCACCCTGGACTCTCTGTCTCCATGTTTGTGTGTCTGAGTGTCTGATGGAACAACAATCTGTGAAACTGGTCCAGTATTAAACCAGAACCGAGCAGTAATGTAACCCTACAGGACTAATGTTCAGCAGCAGTTAGAGTCCACTACAAGTTCTAGACTCAGATTATTATTTTAAGTGTCTGACAACATTATGGGATGGATCCCTACAGAGATAGACCTTTTAGTTAAAGAGTAAGATCCTTTTAGTTTAACATGAAACAGCCCCAAAATCACCATCACCAAACTCCACCAGACTCCATGTAAATAATCAGGACTTTTATTATCACAAAACACTCTTTACTCAAAGTGGACAGAAACTAAATAAAACTACCAAAAGCCGTCTTGGTTCATCTTTCCACTGTTCCAACAATCACCACTCTGGTTTGGTTGAAATAAACCCTTAATTCACCCATTTACATGTGGAGATATGCTGGCTCTATACACGCTAAAAGTCCTGATTATTTACATGGAGTCTGGTGGAGATATGCTGGCTCTATACACGCTAAAAGTTCAGATTATTTACATGGAGTCTGGTGGAGATATGCTGGCTCTATACACGCTAAAAGCCCTGATTATTTACATGGAGTCTGGTGGAGATATGCTGGCTCTATACACGCTAAATGTCCTGATTATTTACATGGAGTCTGGTGGAGATATTCTGGCTCTATACACGCTAAAAGTCCTGATTATTTACATGGAGTCTGGTGGAGATATGCTGGCTCTATACACGCTAAAAGTCCTGATTATTTACATGGAGTCGGGTGGAGATATGCTGGCTCTATACACGCTAAAAGCCCTGATTATTTACATGGAGTCTGGTGGAGATATGCTGGCTCTATACACGCTAAAAGTCCTGATTATTTACATGGAGTCTGGTGGGTTCAGCTCTAGTGATCTCAGAGCCGTTTCATGTTAAACAAAAAGATCTTTTAACCAAAAACTGATTGGAGATATTTTGGTAATCATTATAAATGTTGTTGCAGGTTTTCTTTTCATTGATCCAAAGAATCAGTAATAATAATCAGCATCGTGTCGTTATGCTCTGCGGACAGAAAGTTGAGACATTACATTTCGTAAAGTTTCTTCGGTTACGTTAGGAAAGCCTTTGTTCTCTTTTCTTCTTCCTGTTTCTGTTTCCTCTCCAGAGATTCCCACCAGACGTTTACAGCTCTCAGAATAATTCATGCTTATATTATTATATATCATTATGTCTCAGTGTTACATCATCACACAACTTTAACCAAAAACTTCTGTTAGCAAGAGACAAAGTGAGTCACTGAAATATATATATATATATATATATATATATATATATATATATATATATATATATATATATATATATATATATATATATATATATATATATTCATTAATTAAGTTAAATCTCTTCCAACAGGCTCATCACTGCAGGAGTATGATCCCCTGTCAGGACACTCCTTCTGTTAAACACACCTACTACGCTCAGGTAACACACACACACAGAGACACACACAGACACACACACAGAGACACACACACACACGCGGAGACACACACACACAGACACACACACACAGACATACATACACACACAGACATACATACACACAGACAGACACACACAGAGACACACACAGACACACACAACACACACCTGCCATGTGTGTGACCCCTGAGTGTTGTCTGCCAGGTGTCTGAACCCTGAGTGTTGTCTGTCAGGTGTGTTGTCCCTGAGTGTTGTCTGTCAGCTGTGTGACCCCCTGAGTGTTGTCTGCCAGGTGTCTGAACCCTGAGTGTTGTCTGCCAGGTGTCTGAACCCTGAGTGTTGTCTGCCAGGTGTCTGAACCCTGAGTGTTGTCTGCCAGGTGTGTGACCCCTGAGTGTTGTCTGTCAGGTGTCTGAACCCTGAGTGTTGTCTGCCAGGTGTCTGAACCCTGAGTGTTGTCTGTCAGGTGTCTGAACCCTGAGTGTTGTCTGCCAGCTGTGTGACTCCTGAGTCTTGTCTTCCAGGTGTCTGTCCCGAAAGATCTGGTCGCGGTGATGAGCGCCATGCGAGATGGACAGGAAGTGGATCCTCAGGACAGCAGCCGCATCGTCTACAGGTTCAGACAACCGGTCAGTCTCCTTCTTCTTATATATATATATATATATATATATATATATATATATATATATATATATATATATATATATATATATATAAATAAATAAATAAATAAATGTAAATGTTAATAAAGTCCTGTATTTTATTCTGTATACTTATGACCATGAAGTTGGTATTTAATTTTATTCTGAAAGGTCTAAAAGTTGAACTTGTGTAAACCTGGGCGCACCTTGCTGAATCTTTCTTCTTCATGTGTTTCCTGTCAGGTGCCCATGCCTTCTTACCTGATCGCCATCGTGGCTGGCGCTCTGGAGAGCAGGTACTTTCACAATCAAACGGCAGACACATCACATGAACTACACATGCTCATAAAGAACCTATACATACATGTTGTACTGATTCCTAATCATGATGTCACCTGTGTTCTGATTGGCTCACAGGGAGATCGGGCCAAGGTCCAGAGTCTGGTCTGAGAAAGAGTTTGTGGATAAAGCAGCGTTTGAGTTCTCCGAGGTTTGATTATTCATAAACAAGTTATTCATGTTCCTGTCAGACAGACAACATATTAACCCATGCCACACACTGGCTGTGTGGCGTGAGCGTGTTTATTTGGGTTCCCATGGTAACAGGTTAGAGCGTGCACGCTTCCTGCGTGACACGCACGTGTCAGAAAACGCGTGCAGCTAGAAATAGAACAGGCGCCTATTTTTCACGCAACACGCCAGCGTGTTGGAAGCGTTTCCAGACAACATAGAAAAGTAAAAGATGTTTATATGTCATTTAGACACAAATACATATTAATAAATGACATGTTTGAACGTCTCGAGGTTTTAATATAAATGTAATTTAAATTAAATTTAAAAATGTCACCAGTCAATCCAGAAGGAAATATTCTGGAGCCTATTCTGCCGTTGTCTTTGCTGTAATTAGATCAGAATATATTTGTGTTTATATATTTTTATATATATATATATATATATATATATATATATATATATATATATATATATATATACACACAAGTCAAAATATGTATAAATCTGTAAAAGGGTTCCCTAGGGCTCCATTCTGGGGCCACTTTTTTTCACTATTTATATAAACTGTCTGGGGGGAAAATGTCCAACATGCATTATTCCATTTATATGCAGATGATACTGTTATTTATTGTTGTGCAGCTATCATTAAGAAGGCGTATGAATGCTTGCAAACTGCGTTCGACAGAGTGCAATGCACAGCTTTATCAATTAAAGCTTGTGCTTAATGCTGAGAAGACCAAAGTAATGGTCTTTTCAAACTGGATTATTGTTGAGACGTGTACGTGATGTTATATAAAGACGGAGACATGTGTACGTGATGTTATATAAAGACGGAGACATGTGTAGTGATGTTATATAAAGACGGAGACATGTGTACGTGATGTTATATAAAGACGGAGACATGTGTATGTGATGTTATATAAAGACGGAGACATGTGTAGTGATGTTATATAAAGGCGGAGACATGTGTAGTGATGTTATATAAAGACGGAGACATGTGTAGGGATATAAAGACGGAGACATGTGTACGTGATGTTATATAAAGACGGAGACATGTGTACGTGATGTTATATAAAGACGGAGACATGTGTAATGATGTTATATAAAGATGGAGACGTGTAGTGATGTTATATAAAAACGGAGACATGTGTAGTGATGTTATATAAAGACGGAGACATGTGTAGTGATGTTATATAAAGACGGAGACATGTGTAGTGATGTTATATAAAGACGGAGACATGTGTAATGATGTTATATAAAGACGGAGACATGTGTAGTGATGTTATATAAAGACGGAGACATGTGTAGTGATGTTATATAAAGACGGAGACATGTGTAGTGATGTTATATAAAGACGGAGACGTGTGTACGTGATGTTATATAAAGACGGAGACGTGTGTAATGATGTTATATAAAGACGGAGACGTGTGTAGTGATGTTATATAAAGACGGAGACATGTGTAGGGATGTTATATAAAGACGGAGACATGTGTAGGGATGTTATATAAAGACGGAGACATGTGTACGTGATGTTATATAACGCCCGAGACGTGTATTTATGTTATATAAAGACAGAGACATGTGTAGTGATGTTATATAAAGACGGAGACATGTGTACTTGATGTTATATAAAGACGGAGACATGTGTAGTGATGTTATATAAAGACGGAGACATGTGTACGTGATGTTATATAAAGACGGAGACATGTGTAGTGATGTTATATAAAGACGGAGACATGTGTAGTGATGTTATATAAAGATGGAGACATGTGTAGTGATGTTATATAAAGATGGAGACATGTGTAGTGATGTTATATAAAGACGGAGACATGTG
>NC_041353.1:232500-285000 GCF_004354835.1 Perca flavescens
CTGATGTTGTGTGTGTTTCTGATGTTGTGTGTGTTGCTGATGTTGTGTTGCTGATGTTGTGTGTGTTGCTGATGTTGTGTGTGTTTCTGATGTTGTGTGTGTTTCTGATGTTGTGTGTGTTGCTGATGTTGTGTTGCTGATGTTGTGTTGCTGATGTTGTGTCCTCAGGCTGAACGAGGGCCACACGGTCTACCTGGAGAGGATGATCGGCAGGAGTCTGGAGAGCGAACAGTTCAGACAGTTTAAAGCCATGGGCGGCTGGAAGGACCTGCAGGACTCGGTGAGACCCGAACCAGGACTCTTCATATTTAGTATACCAGGTGTAGGTGTGTGTGTGGTCTGTCAGGTGTAGTTACGTGTGTGTGTCTGTGTGTGTGGTCCATCAGGTGAACACGTTTGGAGCCAACAACCCTCTGACCAACCTGGTGCCGAGCCTGCAGGATGTGGACCCTGACGACGCCTTCTCCTCGGTGCCCTACGAGAAGGGTTTCGCTCTGCTGTACCACCTGGAGGAGCTGCTGGGGGGGCCAGGTAACACACACACACACACACACACCTAGAGGCTCACACACACACACACACACACACACACACACACACACACACCTAGAGGCTCACACACACACACACACACACACACACACACACACACCTAGAGGCTCACACACACACACACACACACACACACACACACACACACCTAGAGGCTCACACACACACACACACACACACACACACCTAGAGGCTCACACACACACACACACACACACACACACACACACCTAGAGGCTCACACACACACACACACACACACACACACACACACACCTAGAGGCTCACACACACACACACACACACACACACACACACACTAGAGGCTCACACACACACACACACACACACACACACACACCTAGAGGCTCACACACACACACACACACACACACACACACACACACACACCTAGAGAGGCACACACACACACACACACACACACACACACACACACACACACACACACACACACACACACACACACACACACACACACACACACACACACACACACACACACACACCTAGAGGCTCACACACACACACACACACACACACACACACCTAGAGGCTCACACACACACACACACACACCTAGAGGCTCACACACACACACACACCTAGAGGCTCACACACACACACACACACACACACACACACACACACACATACACACACACACACACACACACACACACCTAGAGGCTCACACACACACACACACACACACACCTAGAGGCTCACACACACACACACACACACACACACATATATACATACACACACACACACACACACACACACACACACACACACACCTAGAGGCTCACACACACACACACACACACACACACACACACACACACACACACACACACACACACACACACACACCTAGAGGCTCACACACACACACACACACACACACACACACACACACACACCTAGAGGCTCACACACACACACACACACACACACACACACCTAGAGGCTCACACACACACACACACACACACACACACATACACACACACACACACACACACACACACCTAGAGGCTCACACACACACACACACACACAGAGGTTTCACTCTGCTGTACCACCTGGAGGAGCTGCTGGGGGTAACACCTGACACAGAGTCACCTGACACAGAGTCACCTGACACACAGTCACCTGACACAGAGTCACCTGACACAGAGTCACCTGACACACAAGGCTCGTTGGAGATGAACTGCTCCTCGCCTGTAAAGTAGAGCAGGCAGCAGCAGCCGGGGGCGGGGACTAAAATCCCCTCTCAAGTGGGACAGATTACAGCTGATTACAGCTGATTACAGCTGGAATCAGGTGATTACAGCTGATTACAGCTGGAATCAGGCTGAACAGGAAGTCGGACAGGTGGTCTGACTCTGATTTAATATCATGTAATCAGACCCAAATATCAGCTGATTTTATTATGACAGAGTAGCTGTCAGAATTCTCTACATGTGATCTGGTGCTGATTTTAATCACAAACCGACTGTAGATGATCTGGTGCTGATTTTAATCACCAACAGACTGTAGATGATCTGGTGTTGATTTTAATCACCAACAGACTGTAGATGATCTGGTGTTGATTTTAATCACAACAGACTGATCTGTAATCTGTGTGTGTCCTCCAGAGGTGTTTATGGGTTTCGTGAAGTCCTACATCCAGATGTTTGCGTACGGCAGCGCCACCACCGACGAGTGGAAGAACTACCTGTTCACCTACTTCAAAGACAAGGTGAGACACACACACACACACACACACACACACACACACACCTAGAGGCTCTCACACACACACACACACATACACACCTGGACACACAGACACACAACCCAGACATGAAAATCACTCACCTTCCTTATGCTAGTCCCAGAGACTATAGGGCAGCAGCGGTAAGAAAGAGCTGGCTAGTCATTAGATGCTAGTCATTAAATGCTAGTCATTAGATGTTAGTCATTAGATGCTAGTCATTAGATGCTAGTCATTAAATGTTAGTCATTAGATGCTAGTCATTAAATGCTAGTCATTAGATGCTAGTCATTAAATGCTAGTCATTAGATGCTAGACATTAGATGTTAGTCATTAGATGCTAGTCATTAGATGCTAGTCATTAAATGTTAGTCATTAGATGCTAGTCATTAAATGCTAGTCATTAGATGCTAGACATTAGATGCTAGTCATTAGATGCGAGTCATTAGATGCGAGTCATTAAATGCTAGTCGTTAGATGCTAGTCGTTAGATGCGAGTCATTAGATGTTAGTCATTAGATGCGAGTCATTAGATGCGAGTCATTAGATGCTAGTCATTAAATGCTAGTCATTAGATGCTAGTCATTAGATGCTAGTCATTAAATGTTAGTCATTAGATGCTAGTCATTAAATGCTAGTCATTAGATGCTAGTCATGAGATGCGAGTCATGAGATGCTAGTCATGAGATGCTAGTCATTAGATGCTAGTCATTAGATGCTAGTCATTAGATGTTAGTCATTAGATGCTAGTCATTAGATGCTAGTCATTAGATGCTAGTCATTAGATGCTAGTCATTAGATGCTAGTCATTAGATGCTAGTCATTAGATGTTAGTCATTAGATGCTAGTCATTAGATGCTAGTCATTAGATGCTAGTCATTAGATGCTAGTCATTAGATGCTAGTCATTAGATGCTAGTCATTAGATGTTAGTCATTAGATGCTAGTCATTAGATGTTAGTCATTAGATGTTAGTCATTAGATGTTAGTCATTAGATGTTAGTCATTAGATGCTAGTCATTAGATGCTAGTCATTAGATGCTAGTCATTAGATGCTAGTCATTAGATGCTAGTCATTAGATGCTAGTCATTAGATGCTAGTCATTAGATGCTAGTCATTAGATGTTAGTCATTAGATGCTAGTCATTAGATGCTAGTCATTAGATGCTAGTCATTAGATGCTAGTCATTAGATGCTAGTCATTAGATGTTAGTCATTAGATGCTAGTCATTAGATGCTAGTCATTAGATGTTAGTCATTAGATGTTAGTCATTAGATGTTAGTCATTAGATGCTAGTCATTAGATGTTAGTCATTAGATGTTAGTCATTAGATGCTAGTCATTAGATGTTAGTCATTAGATGCTAGTCATTAGATGTTAGTCATTAGATGCTAGTCATTAGATGTTAGTCATTAGATGCTAGTCATTAGATGCTAGTCATTAGATGCTAGTCATTAGATGCTAGTCATTAGATGTTAGTCATTAGATGTTAGTCATTAGATGTTAGTCATTAGATGTTAGTCATTAGATGTTAGTCATTAGATGCTAGTCATTAGATGTTAGTCATTAGATGCTAGTCATTAGATGCTAGTCATTAGATGTTAGTCATTTAGATGTTAGTCATTAGATGTTAGTCATTAGATGTTAGTCATTAGATGCTAGTCATTAGATGCTAGTCATTAGATGTTAGTCATTAGATGCTAGTCATTAGATGCTAGTCATTAGATGCTAGTCATTAGATACTAGTCATTAAATGCTAGTCATTAGATGCTAGTCATTAGATGCTAGTCATTAGATGCTAGTCATTAGATGTTAGTCATTAGATGTTAGTCATTAGATGCTAGTCATTAAATGTTAGTCATTAAATGCTAGTCATTAGATGTTAGTCATTAGATGCTAGTCATTAGATGCTAGTCATTAGATACTAGTCATTAAATGCTAGTCATTAGATGCTAGTCACAAAGCTTCGGTCCGTACTCTCTGTCATACGAGTACGTTAGCGGCAACGACCGCTACCGTTAAGACTGTTCCTTCACTGACCGACCGTGAAACAGACCATATGTGACAGTGTGTGTACGTTCATAGCGGAACATGATTTGTAAAAGCTATCTGAAGCCCAAACTGCCTTAACAAAGCTGTCTGTTTGGAATCAGTATGGCAGGTATTTAAACCTAATGGTCTTGTCCCAGAGTTTAGACGTCTAGCTAGCTATATGAAGAGATAAACAATGCCACGTTTTTATAAATGTAAATAAAGCAGTTAATATCAACATAGACAAAATTATGAATGTACTAATTCTCTTTTTTGATGATGACCTGGCCAAAGTAGTAAAGTTTAGTTTTCACAAGGATTCATTGTAGGATTATGATATTATTGCAATATGTAAATCCACATTGACTCTTAATTTAACATATGGTTGGAAGAAGTAAAAATTGATCCAAAACTTTTTAGTCTTTAAAAATTATGACTTTTATTTATTATGTCAGAAGGACTTTAACTTTAATGAGGGCATATTGAAATATTACACTTATGGTTGGCAAAAAATGCATCTCAAAATGCATCAGATTGATGCTTTAAAATATGGAATATTTAAAATGTTCTTCTGGGGGAGCATGCCCCCGGACCCCCCTAGAGGGGTAACATCTTTCTCACCTTTTACACCCCTGACCCGTTTTCATCCCTGAAAACCAGTTGATTGTTGTTGAGTCTTTTGGTCTCTGTCTCTCAGGTGGACGTCCTGAACAAGGTGGACTGGAATGGCTGGATGTTCACTCCTGGGATGCCTCCAGTCAAACCTCAGTGAGTCCAAAACATGCATCAGACTCCATAAACTACAAAACATGCATCAGACTCCATAAACTACAAAACATGCATCAGACTCCATAAACTACAAAACATGCATCAGACTACAAAAACTACAAAACATGCATCAGACTACAAAAACTACAAAACATGCATCAGACTCCATAAACTACAAAACATGCATCAGACTACAAAAACTACAAAACATGCATCAGACTCCATAAACTACAAAACATGCATCAGACTACAAAAACTACAAAACATGCATCAGACTCCATAAACTACAAAACATGCATCAGACTACAAAAACTACAAAACATGCATCAGACTCCATAAACTACAAAACATGCATCAGACTACAAAAACTACAAAACATGCATCAGACTCCATAAACTACAAAACATGCATCAGACTACAAAAACTACAAAACATGCATCAGACTCCATAAACTACAAAACATGCATCAGACTCCATAAACTACAACACATGCATCAGACTCCATAAACTACAACACATGCATCAGACTCCATAAACTACAAAACATGCATCAGACTCCATAAACTACAACACATGCATCAGACTCCATAAACTACAAAACATGCATCAGACTCCATAAACTACAAAACATGCATCAGACTACAAAAACTACAACACATGCATCAGACTCCATAAACTACAACACATGCATCAGACTCCATAAACTACAACACATGCATCAGACTCCATAAACTACAAAACACATGCATCAGACTCCATAAACTACAAAACATGCATCAGACTCCATAAACTACAACACATGCATCAGACTACAAAAACTACAACACATGCATCAGACTCCATAAACTACAACACATGCATCAGACTACAAAAACTACAACACATGGCCGTTATAAATCTGCCAGTGTTTCCTGACATTAGGGGTCCTGGTCTAGCGTGTGAGTGGGTCCTCACCTGTGTGTTGGTCCGCTGTGTTTCAGGTACGACACGGCGCTGGCAGACGCCTGTATCGCTCTGAGCCAGAGGTGGATCAAGGTAAGACCTGGACCACACAGGGACCTGGTTTATGATCTCTCTTAGTGTTCAGACTCAAACCTGCATCCTCTGCCCCCCTTCAGGCCAAAGACTCGGACCTGAGCGCCTTCAAAGAGTCAGACGTGAAGACGCTGTCGTCCCACCAGATCATCGAGTTCCTGTCTCTGCTGCTGCAGGAGGTAAACCCCCACAGACCACCACAGGCCCCCACAGACCACCACAGACCACCACAGACCCCCATAGTCCACCACAGACCCCCCCAGACCACCACAGACCCCCACAGACCCCCACAGACCACCACAGACCCTCACAGACCCCCACAGACCCTCACAGACCCCCACAGTCCACCACAGACCCTCACAGACCCCACAGACCCCCACAGACCCCCACAGACCCCCACAGTCCACCACAGACCACCACAGACCCTCACAGACCCCCACAGACCCTCACAGACCCTCACAGACCACCACAGACCCTCTTAGCCCCTCCCTCACTGTCTCCTCTCTTAGCCCCTCCCTCACTGTTAGCCCCTGGTAGTCTCCAGCAGCGTCAGCCCGCTGTGCGACAGTAATAATCCTCCCTGTAGAAACACCGTTGGTCACATTAATTAAACGAAGCTACTCGCTCGTCGAGCAGCGTCTGGAGAAATATAAAAATGTTTTTTATTTTTATTATTGTACAACTTGCTGATTGGAAATGACCCGGTGCATGTTGGACTCTGATTTCAGTTTGTTCTGTCTGACAGTAACCTGTCTGTCTGCCCGTCTGTCTGACAGTAACCAGTCTGTCTGTCTGCCTGACAGTAACCAGTCTGTCTGTCTGCCTGTAACCTGTGTCTGCCAGTAACCTGTCTGTCTGCCCGTCTGTCTGCCAGTAACCTGTCTGTCTGCCCGTCTGTCTGACAGTAACCAGTCTGTCTGTCTGCCTGTAACCTGTGTCTGCCAGTAACCTGTCTGTCTGCCTGTGTGTCTGCCAGTAACCTGTCTGTCTGCTTGTGTGTCTGCCAGTAACCTGTCTGTCTGCCTGTCTGTCTGACAGTAACCAGTCTGTCTGTCTGCCTGTAACCTGTCTGTCTGACAGTAACCTGTCTGTCTGCCTGTCTGTCTGCCTTTAGGAGCCCCTCCCTCTGACCCATGTGAAGAAGATGCAGCAGCTCTATGATCTCAACGCCATCATGAACGCAGAGATCCGCTTCAGGTAGGAGTCCTTCCTGTATAAGCCCCGCCCCTTCCCTGGAAGCCTCCTTCTGATTGGCTGTTCTCCCTGCAGGTGGCTCAGGTTGTGTGTTCGGGCCAGGTGGGAGGAAGCGGTTCCCATGGCGATGAAGATGGCGACAGAGCAGGGCAGGATGAAGTTCACCCGTCCGCTCTTCAAGTAATCACTTATTATATATATTATAATATTTTAATTATTACTTATTATATATATTATATTTTAATTATTACGTCTGATACTATCCAGACACGTAGTCATCTTTAAGATAAGCTTTTATTTTGAAAGGCCCACTTCCTCCATATTAATTAATTTATTCAACAGAGAAGTTTGTTTTTCATTTAAAAAGCACGGAAGAACTATAAAATAAATAGAAAGGTAACAGATTTCATCTTGTATTGGTCGCAGGAGAAATCCTATATATATATATATATATATATATATATATATATATATATATATATATATATATATATATATATATATTTATATGTATATAAGTCCTACCTTCCTACCTATCAAGGCAGATTTAAAGATATCAATATTAGTATCTCTATAGCTGTAGTATTAGTACCTGACTGTGTGTAGTGTGTGTACCTGACTGTGTGTACTGTGTGTATTTCTACAGGGAGGTGTATAACTTTGAGAAGTACCGTGAGGAAGTACTGCGAGTATTCATGGCTCACCGAGCGGCGATGCACCCGGTGACCTCGGGCCTGGTCGCCAAGGACCTGAAGCTGGACGCCAACACCGCCAGCCTGTAACCACGGCAACCAGCCTGTCACCACGGCAACCCAGAAAGCCATTGTACCAGTCTGTACGAAGCAACAGTATTGAACACGACGCCAGTATCAGAAACAACCAATCAGAGCTCTCCTCCTCCTCCGTTAGATCATCTTCATTTGGGATCATTTCCTTTCTGTCTGTAAATGTTGTCAGAAGAAATAAAATGGATGTGAAGGAACTCTGCTGCTCTCTGATGTTATTACCTCGTCTCTTACATCAAAGACATCCATCAAACTACAACATGGACCTCTGTAATATCAATACACACATACATACATACCCCCCCCATCAAATGTTTTTATTCAACACACATCAGAGACACAACCAGCAGTATGTTACAGGTAAACTAAAATAATACATAAATGAAATAAAATAAAAATTACATTAATGAATTAAAATGAAATAAGAACTGTACACTCAAAACAGTCGGCCTTTTAATGTCTCTGACATTAAAAGCCACATATCCACATTCACCGGTCTAGCACCATTGATGCCAGCTGTTGAAAGTTCCATATAAAGTATGTGTAGAAAGGTCAGAAGCTATTGCTTAATGGTCCAAGTGTGGGGGGCTTCCAGCGCACCACCACCATCTTCTTTGCAAGGACTATCCTTTTCTGACATTTAGAAATTTGGAGTGGAGAAGTGTCACTCAGCAGCAGAACTGGTAACTGTCCCAGAGACGAATGTCGTCAGGTCTGAGGCAACATTTTGCCAGAACTGTTGCAGAACTATGACTTTTTTTATGACTTTTTTCGGCATACTATACTATGACTTTTTTATGACTTTTTTTTGACATATTATACTAGAACTTTTTTATTGCCTGTTTTCGACATATTATACTTGGACTTTTTTAATGCAATTCAATTTTATTTATAGTATCAATTCATAACAAGAGTTATCTCAAGACACTTTACAGATAGAGTAGGTCTAGACCACACTCTATAATTTATAAAGACCCAATTCCAGTAATTCCCCCAAGAGCAAGCATTCAGTGGGACAGTGGCGAGGAAAAACTCTGGGACACATCCAGGCTCTTGGTAGGCGGTGTCTGATGGGACAGACCCAGACTCTTGGTAGGAGGTGTCTGATGGGACAGACCCAGACTCTTGGTAGGAGGTGTCTGATGGGACAGACCCAGGCTCTTGGTAGGAGGTGTCTGATGGGACAGACCCAGGCTCTTGGTAGGAGGTGTCTGACGGGACAGACCCAGGCTCTTGGTAGGAGGTGTCTGATGGTGCCAGTTGGGGGTGTGATGAACAGTGGCAATAACAGTCGCAATAAAGATAATGGATCAGTGACTAGAAATAGTAGTTGTAGTTCATGGCATAGCAGGGCACTTCATGACTTTGTTCGACATATTATGACTTTCTTAGGACTTTTTTCGAAATATATGACTATGATAAGACATAAGCAGTTCAAGATAAATTAAATTAATTCTTACACAAACAACTGAAAGCGACAGCCACAAAAACCCAAGAATGTTTATTAATTAATGTTCATCATTAACTAAAGAAAATTATTTACAACAAGGTAACAAGACAACTTGAACTCGGTTTATACAATCCAGTAAAAACTCTTCTGTTGCAGCAACACACACAGCTTCATCTCAGCCGTCGGGAACACTGAAGCTCGTCATGGAAACTCAGTGGAGGAGTTTAATCTGCACGACTGAAGTCTCTGGCATCGACGCACCCTGGAGAAGATTACAGCACAAAATACAGCCAAACCCTATCCCACACATTCTATATATGCCTCTTTGGGCACATCAGACGTTCTCAAAGTTTCAATTACTCAGCATATGATTGAAGGATGCACAGGAAGTGTTCACATGAAACAAAATGTTATCCCCCTCACTTTCACATTGAACTGCTGAGTTTCTTCTGTTACTATTGCTAGAGACTGTTTCTGCAAATGTATATTGTACAATAAATAAGATGCTGCTATTATTTTGTCCAGTTGTTGTTTCTTAAATATAAAATGAATCTTTAATCTGATGTCAAATAATTTGTATAGACTGTTGGTGCCAGCAGGAGAGTTAGATATAGAATGAAAGTTAAAAAAAAGTATGACAAAAAAATTCGAAAAAAAAGTCATAGTATCACAGTATAGTATGATGAAAAAAATCATAAAAAGTCATAAAATAGTCATAGCATAGTATGATGAAAAAAGTCATAAAAACGTAATAGAATAGAATGTCGAATAAAGTTATAAAAGTCATAAAAAAGTTATAGTATAGTATGTCGAAAAGTCAAAAAAAGTCATAGCATACTATGTTGAAAAAGTGATAAAAAAATCATTGTATAGAATGTCGAAATAAAGTAATAAAAAGGCATAGTATAGTATGTCGAAATAAAGTAATAAAAAGTCATAGTATAGTATGTTGAATGAAGTCATAAAAAGTTATAATATAGTATGTCGAAATAAAGTAATTAAACGTCATATTATAGTACGACGAAAAAAGTCGAAAAAAGTCATAGTATAGTATGACGAAAAAAGTCATAAAAAGTCATAGTATAGTATGCTTAAAATGGTAATAAAAAGTCCTAGTATAGCATGTCGAAATAAAGTAATAAAAAGTCATAGTATAGTATGTCGAAAAAAGTTATAAAAAGTCATAGTATAGTATGTTGAAATAAAGAAATAAAAAGTCATATTATAGTATGACAAAAAAAGTCAGTATAGAATGTCGAATGAGGTCATAAAAAGTCATAGTATAGTATGTCGAATGAGGTCATAAAAAGTCATAGTATAGTATGTCGAATGAGGTCATAAAAAGTCATAGTATAGTATGTTGAATGAAGTCATAAAAAGATATAGTATAGTATGTCGAATGAGGTCATAAAAAGTCATAGTATAGTATGTTGAATGAGGTCATAAAAAGTCATATTATAGTATGTTGAATGAGGTCATAAAAAGATATAGTATAGTATGTCGAATGAAGTCATAAAAAGTCATAGTATATTATGTCGAATGAGGTCATACAAAAGTCATAGTATAGTATGTTGAAATGAAGTCATAAAAAGTCATAGTATAGTATGTCGAATTAAAGTCATAAAAAGTCATAGTATAGTATGTTGAAATAAAGTAATAAAAAGTCATAGTATAGTATGTCAAATGAGGTCATAAAAAGTCATAGTATAGTATGTCGATTGAGGTCATAAAAAGTCATAGTATAGTATGTCGAATGAAGTCATAGTATAGTATGTCGAAATAAAGTAATAAAAAAGTCATAGTATAGTATGTCGAAAAAAGTAATAGTATATAGTACGTTGAATGAAGTTATAAAAAGTCATAGTATAGTATGTCGAATGAGGTCATAAAAAGTCATAGTATAGTATGTCGAATGAAGTCATAGTATAGTATGACGAAATAAAGTAATAAAAAAGTCATAGTATATATATGTCAAAAAAGTAATAAAAAAGTCATAGTATATAGTATGTCGAATGAGGTCATAAAAAGTCATAGTATAGTATGTCGAATGAGGTCATAAAAAGTCATAGTATAGTATGTTGAATGAAGTCATAAAAAAGTCATAGTATAGTATGTCGAAATAAAGTAATAAAAAAGTCATAGTATAGTATGTCGAAAATGAAGTCATAAAAGTCATAGTATAGTATGTCGAATAAAGTAATAAAAAGTCATAGTATAGTATGTCAAATGAGGTCATAAAAAAGTCATAGTATAGTATGTTGAAAAAAGTAATAAAAAGTCATAGTATAGTATGTCGAAAAAAGTAATAAAAAGTCATAGTATAGTATGTCGAATGAAGTCATAAAAAGTCATAGTATAGTATGTCGAATGAGGTCATAAAAAGTCATAGTATAGTATGTCAAAATAAAGTAATAAAAAAGTCATAGTATAGTATGTCGAAAAAAGTCATAAAAAGTCATAGTATAGTATGTCGAAATAAAGTAATAAAAAAGTCATAGTATAGTATGTCAAAAAAAAATAATAGTATAGTATGTTGAAAAAAGTCATAAAAAAGTCATAGTATAGTATGTTGAATGAAGTCATAAAAAGTCATAGTATAGTATGTCGAAAAAAAAGTCATAAAAAGTCATAGTATAGTATGTCGAAATAAAGTAATAAAAAGTCATAGTATAGTATGTCGAAAAAAGTCATAAAAAAGTCATAGTATAGTATGTCGAAAAAAAGTCATAAAAAGTCATAGTATAGTATGTCGAAATAAAGTAATAAAAAATTCATAGTATAGTATGTCGAATGAAGTCATAAAAAGTCATAGTATAGTATGTCGAATGAAGTCATAAAAAGTCATAGTATAGTATGTCGAATGAGGTCATACAAAAGTCATAGTATAGTATGTCGAATTAAGTCATAGTGTAGTATGTCGAATTAAGTCATAGTATAGTATGTCGAAATAAAGTATTAAAAAAGTCATAGTATAGTATGTCAAATGAGGTCATAAAAAGTCATAGTATAGTATGTCGAATGAGGTCATAAAAAGTCATAGTATAGTATGTCGAATGAGGTCATAAAAAGTCATAGTATAGTATGTTGAAAAAGTCATAAAAATTCATAGTATAGTATGTCGAAATAAAGTAATAGAAAAGTCATAGTATAGTATGTCAAAAAAAGTCATAAAAAGTCATAGTATAGTATGTCGAAATAAAGTAATAAAAAAGTCATAGTATAGTATGTCGAAATAAAGTAATAAAAAAGTCATAGTATAGTATGTCGAAAAAAGTCATAAAAAGTCATAGTATAGTATGTCGAAATAAAGTAATAAAAAAGTCATAGTATAGTATGTCGAAAAAAGTCATAGTATAGTATGTCAAAATAAAGTAATAAAAAAGTCATAGTATAGTATGTCGAATGAAAGTCATAAAAAGTCATAGTATAGTATGTTGAAAAAAAGTAATAAAAAGTCATAGTATAGTATGTCAAAAAAGTCATAAAAAGTCATAGTATAGTATGTCGAATGAAGTCATAAAAAGTCATAGTATAGTATGTCGAATGAGGTCATAAAAAGTCATAGTATAGTATGTTGAATGAAGTCAAAAAAGTCATAGTATAGTATGTCGAAATGAAAAGTCATAAAAATAGTATAGTATAGTATGTTGAATGAAGTCATAAAATAGTATAGTATAGTATGTTGAATGAGGTCATAAAAAGATATAGTATAGTATGTCGAATGAAGTCATAAAAAGTCATAGTATAGTATGTCGAATGAAGTCATAAAAAGTCATAGTATAGTATGTCGAATGAGGTCATAAAAAGTCATAGTATAGTATGTCGAAAAAGTCATAAAAAGTCATAGTATAGTATGTCGAAATAAAGTAATAAAAAAGTCATAAAAAGTATATAGTATGTCAAAAAAAGTCATAAAAAAATCATAGTATAGTATGTCGAATGAAGTCATAAAAAGTCATAGTATAGTATGTCGAAAAAAAATCAGTAATGTATGTCATAGTATAGTATTTAAATAAAATCAAAAAAATCTGATAGTCATAGTATAGTATGTCGAATGAAGTCATAAAAGTCATAGTATAGTATGTTGTAAAAAAGTCATAAAAAAGTCATAGTATAGTATGTCAAAAAGTAATAAAAAGTCATTATAGTATGTCAATAAGTATAAAAAGTCATTTCGTATAAATGTTGGCCCAAAGTCATAGTATAGTATGTTGAAAATCAAAAAGGTTCCGAAAAAGTCATAGTATAGTATGTCAAAACAAAAAATCATAAAAAAAAATCATAGTATAGTATGTTGAAATAAAGTAATAAAAAAGTCATAGTATAGTATGTCGAATGAAGTCATAAAAAGTCATAGTATAGTATGTTGAAAAAGTCATAAAAAGTCATAGTATAGTATGTAATGTCAAAAAAAGTCATAAAATGTGAATGAGGTCATAAAAGTATAGTATAGTATGTCGAAATAAAGTAATAAAAAGTCATAGTATAGTATGTCGAATGAAGTCATAAAAAGTCATAGTATAGTATGTCGAATGAAGTCATAAAAAGTCATAGTATAGTATGTCGAAAAAGTCATAAATAGATAGTATGTAAAAGTCATAGTATAGTATGTCGAAAAAAGTCATAAAAAGTCATAGTATAGTATGTCGAAATAAAGTAATAGAAAAGTCATAGTATAATATGTCGAAAAAAGTCATAAAAAGTCATAGTATAGTATGTCAAAATAAAGTAATAAAAAGTCATAGTATATAGTATGTCGAATGAAGTCATAAAAAGTCATAGTATAGTATGTCGAAATAAAGTAATAAAAAGTCATAGTATAGTATGTTGAATGAAGTCATAAAAAGTCATAGTATAGTATGTTGAATGAAGTCATAAAAAGTCATAGTATAGTATGTCGAATGAAGTCATAAAAAGTCATAGTATAGTATGTCGAAAAAGTCATAAAAAGTCATAGTATAGTATGTTGAATGAAGTCATAAAAAGTCATAGTATAGTATGTCGAAATAAAGTAATAAAAAAGTCATAGTATAGTATGTCGAATGAAAAGTCATAAAAAGTCATAGTATAGTATGTCGAAAAAAGTAATAAAAAGTCATAGTATAGTATGTTGAAATAAAGTAATAAAAAAGTCATAGTATAGTATGTCGAAAAAAGTCATAGTATAGTATGTCGAAAAAAGTAATAAAAAGTCATAGTATAGTATGTCGAAAAAAAATAAAAAGTCATAGTAAATGTCGAATGAAGTCATAAAAGTATAGTATAGTATGTCCCATAAAAGTATAGTATAGTAATAAAAAAAAGTCATAGTATAGTATGTTGAAAAAAGTCATAAAAAGTCATAGTATAGTATGTCAAAATAAAGTAATAAAAAGTCATAGTATAGTATGTCGAATGAAGTCATAGTATAGTATGTCGAAATAAAGTAATAAAAAAGTCATAGTATAGTATGTCAAATGAAGTCATAAAAAGTCATAGTATAGTATGTCGAAAAAGTCATAAAAAGTCATAGTATAGTATGTTGAAATAAAGTAATAAAAAGTCATAGTATAGTATGTCGAAAAAAGTATAAAAAAGTCATAGTATAGTATGTTGAAATAAAGTAATAAAAAGTCATAGTATAGTATGTCGAAAAAAAGTCATAAAAAGTCATAGTATAGTATGTCGAAAAAAGTCATAAAAAGTCATAGTATAGTATGTCGAAAAAAAGTCATAAAAAGTCATAGTATAGTATGTCGAAATAAAGTAATAAAAAGTCATAGTATAGTATGTCGAAAAAAGTCATAGTATATAGTATGTCGAATGAAGTCATAAAAAGTCATAGTATAGTATGTCGAAAGAAGTCATAAAAAGTCATAGTATAGTATGTCGAAATAAAGAAGTCATAAAAAGTCATAGTATAGTATGTCGAAATAATGTAATAAAAAATTCATAGTATAGTATGACGAATGAAGTCAAAAAATGTCATAGTATAGTATGTCGAAAAAGTCATAAAAAGTCATAGTATAGTATGTCGAAATAAAGTAATAGAAAAGTCATTGTATAGTATGTCGAAAAAAAGTCATAAAAAGTCATAGTATAGTATGTCGAAATAAAGTAATAAAAAGTCATAGTATAGTATGTCGAATGAAGTCATAGTATAGTATGTCGAAATAAAGTAATAAAAAAGTCATAGTATAGTATGAAGAATTAAGTCATAAAAAGTCATAGTATAGTATGTCGAATGAAGTCATAAAAAGTCATAGTATAGTATGTTGAATGAGGTCATAAAAAGATATAGTATAGTATGTCGAATGAGGTCATAAAAAGTCATAGTATAGTATGTTCATCCATCTTATGTCCGCTTATCCGTGTATATCGGTATGTCGGGATGAGCTCCAGCAAAACCCCAAACTTCCCTTTGTCGAATGACATTAATAAAAAGTCATAGTATAGTATGTCGAAATAGTTCCCAGGCCAGGTTGGAGATATAATCCCTCCACCTAGTCCTGGGTCTTCCCCGAGGCCTCCTAGTGGGCGTATGTCGAACAAAGTCATAAAAATAGCATCCTATACCAGATGCCCGAACCAAAAAACTAGCTTCTTTCGACGTCAAATAAAGTAAAAAAAGTCATAGTATAGTATGTCCGAATAAAGTCATAAAAAGTCATAGTATAGTATCTCACCCTATCTCTAATAAAAACCAGCCATAGTATGTGAAATGAAACCATTTCAAGCCATTGTATAGATCTCGAAAAAAAGTCATAAAAAGCCTTCATAGTATAGTATGTGAAAAAAGGAATAAAAAAAGTCATAGATATAGCTTTGCCTTCTGGTCTAATAGTATCTTTTTGTCATAAAAGTCATAGTATAGTATGTTGAATGAAGTCATAAAAACTCATATTATAGTATGTTGAATGAGGTCATGAGAAGATATAGTATAGTATGTCGAATGAAGTTATAAAAAGTCATAGTATAGTATGTCGAATTAAATCATAGTATAGTATGTCGAAATAAAGTAATAAAAAAGTCATAGTATAGTATGTCAAAAAAGTCATAGTATAGTATGTCGAAATAAAGTAATAAAAAAGTCATAGTATAGTATGTCAAATGAGGTCATAAAAAGTCATAGTATAGTATGTCGAATGAAGTCATAGTATAGTATGACAAAATAAAGTAATAAAAAAGTCATAGTATAGTATGTCGAAAAAAGTCATAGTATATAGTATGTCGAATGAAGTCATAAAAAGTCATAGTATAGTATGTCGAATGAGGTCATAAAAAGTCTTAGTATAGTATGTCAAAATAAAGTAATAAAAAAGTCTTAGTATAGTATGTGAAAAATCTTATAAAAAGTCATAGTATAGTATGTTGAAAAAAGTAATAAAAAGTCATAGTATAGTATGTCGAAAAAAGTAATGAAAAGTCATAGTATAGTATTTCGAAATAAAGTAATAAAAAATCATAGTATAGTATGTCGAATGAAGTCATAAAAAGTCATAGTATAGTATGTCGAAAAAAGGCATAGTATATAGTATGTCGAATGAGGTTATAAAAAGTCATAGTATAGTATGTCGAATGAAGTCATAGTATAGTATGTCAAAATAAAGTAATAAAAAGTCATAGTATAGTATGTCGAAAAAAGTCATAGTATAGTATGTCGAAAAAGTAATTAAAAGTCATAGTATAGTATGTCGAAATAAAGTAATAAAAAGTCATAGTATAGTATGTCGAATGAAGTCATAAAAAGTCATAGTATAGTATGTCGAATGAGGTCATAAAAAGTCATTGTATAGTATGTCGAATTTAGTCATAGTATAGTATGTTGAATGAAGTCATAGTATAGTATGTCAAAATAAAGTAATAAAAAAGACAGTATAGTATGTCGAATGAAGTCATAGTATATTATGTCGAAATAAAGTAAAAAAAAAGTCATAGTATAGTATGACGAATGAAGTCATAAAAGGTTATGTATAGTATGTCGAATGAAGTCATAAAAATTCATTGTATAGATTGTCGAAAAAGTCATAAAAAGTCATAGTATATTATGTCGAAATAAAGTAATAAAAAAGTCATAGTATAGTATGTCGAATGAGGTCATAAAAAGTCATAGTATAGTATGTCGAATGAGGTCATAAAAAGTCATAGTATAGTATGTGTCGAATTCCAAAAGTCAAAAAGTAAGTCATAGTATAGTATGTCAAATGAAGTAATATCATAGTATGTCGAAAGAAAGTAATAAAAAAGTCATAGTATAGTATGTTGAAATAAAGTAATAGAAAAGTCATAGTATAGTATGGCGAATGAAGTCATAGTATAGTATGTCGAATGAGGTCATAAAAAGTAATTGTATAGTATGTCGAATGAGGTCATAAAAAGTCATAGTATAGTATTTCGAAAAAAGTTGAAAAAAGTCATAGTATAGTTTGTCGAATTAAGTCATATTATAGTATGTCGAAATAAAGTAATAAAAAAGTCATAGTATAGAATGTCGAATTAAGTCATAATAAGTCATAGTATAGTATGTCGAATTAAGTCATAGTATAGTATGTCAAAATAAAGTAATAAAAAAGTCATAGTATAGTATGTCGAATGAGGTCATAAAAAATCATAGTATAGTATGTCGAATGAGGTCATAAAAAGTCATAGTATAGTATGTCAAAATAAAGTAATAAAAAAGTCATAGTATAGTATGTCGAAAAAAAGTCATAAAAAGTCATAGTATAATATGTCGAAATAAAGTAATAAAAAGTCATAGTATAGTATGTCGAATGAAGTCATAGTATAGTATGTCGAATGAAGTCATAAAAAGTCATAGTATAGTATGTCGAATGAGGTCATAAAAAGTCATAGTATAGTATGTTGAAATAAAGTAATAAAAAAGTCATAGTATAGTATGTCGAATGAGGTCATAAAAAGTCATAGTATAGTATGTCGAATGAGGTCATAAAAAATCATAGTATAGTATGTTGAATTAAGTCATAGTATAGTATGTCAAATGAAGTAATATCATAGTATGTCGAAAGAAAGTAATAAAAAAGTCATAGTATAGTATGTCGAAATAAAGTAATAGAAAAGTCATAGTATAGTATGGCGAATGAGGTCATAAAAAGTAATTGTATAGTATGTCGAATGAGGTCATAAAAAGTCATAGTATACTATGTCGAATGAGGTCATAAAAAATCATAGTATAGTATGTTGAATTAAGTCATAGTATAGTATGTCAAATGAAGTAATATCATAGTATGTCGAAAGAAAGTAATAAAAAAGTCATAGTATAGTATGTCGAAATAAAGTAATAGAAAAGTCATAGTATAGTATGTCGAATGAGGTCATAAAAAGTCATAGTATAGTATTTCGAAAAAAGTTGAAAAAAGTCATAGTATAGTTTGTCGAATTAAGTCATAGTATAGTATGTCGAATTAAGTCATATTATAGTATGTCAAAATAAAGTAATAAAAAGTCATAGTATAGTATGTCGAATGAGGTCATAAAAAGTCATAGTATAGTATGTCGAATGAGGTCATAAAAAGTCATGTCATAGTATGTCGAATGAAGTAATAAAAAGTCATAGTATAGCATGTCAAAATAAAGTAATAAAAAGTCATAGTATAGTATGTCGAAATAAAGTAATAAAAAGTCATAGTATAGTATGTCGAATGAGGTCATAAAAAGTCATAGTATAGCATGTCAAAATAAAGTAATAAAAAGTCATAGTATAGCATGTCGAATGAAATCATAAAAGGTCATAGTATAGTATGTCGAATGAAGTCATAAAAAGTCATGTCATAGTATGTCGAATGAAGTAATAAAAAGTCATAGTATAGCATGTCAAAATAAAGTAATAAAAAGTCATAGTATAGTATGTCGAAATAAAGTAATAAAAAGTTATAGTATAGCATGTCGAAATAAAGTAATAAAAAGTCATGACATCCTGCTTTAAATGTCTCTCTCCTTGCTATCAGCTGTCTATCTCCCCTTCCACCTCCGGGCGTCATCACCCAACGCACCTGAGTCCCTCTCCGGCAGACGGGTCCTTCGGTCTGGTCTCCTGGTTCCCTCGCCGCCATCACCAGTGTCTAGGCTCCATCAGGGGGGAATATGTTGGCTTCTCTACCCCTTTAAATATTTTTAATGATGGAGTCTAATCCTGAAGACTCTGTACATTTCATATCATGCTTTTATACAATAAATATTTGCATATCTGCAATGAAGTCTCTCTGATTGAAACAGTGTTCAACATACTACTTGGAGTATGCTTAACGCGGCCGTAATGAACATGTACAATGCATCAGAAAAATGGAATCAGATTACAAATTCTTGTTTCAGTTTTGCGCTAACTCCCTGGAAGTGTTTATAGTTAATAGTTTGGTCTGTGCTTTCTATTGAGTCAAACTATATCTTGTTGTTCAAAAGAGATCGCCCTTTTCAATTAAAAAACATTAAATAAAAAACATACAAAAAAATAATTTTATAACTGTTATTTCTGTTTAGATATTAAATATTTTCCCACATTGTTTGCACTCAGTTTAGTGTTTTAACTAAGTTCCTCATACGTTCATGGTAAGGACAGATAAATGAATGTATGACTTAATGCCTAAATAAAAACAAGAATACTGAATGTGGTACTACATGAACTATCAGGAATGTACAATAACTTATAGTATCTACTTCAGTGTGAGGACCACTTTAATTGAGGGCCATACATGAAAAAGTCATAAAAAGTTTGTGAAAAGTGAAATTCAAAGGATACATATAAGCACTGCTGTGACTGGTCAGTATTTTGGCCTGTCCCTTTAACTGCAGAGTTATCTATAAAACACTAACTCAGAATTAATTAATAACTCAGAAATCTTAATGATTGAGATACCTTAGTTGTTGCTTTTATTATTATATTGTTTTTTGCATTAAGTCATGCATGATATTAGTTATTGTTCAATACTAATAGTTCATTAACTATTAAATGAATTAATTCATGATTCCTCATGTATTTAGTGTCTGGGTATGGACTGTAAGGGATTGGTCTCGTGTCCCCACTCGAGGCCTGCACCTTGACGTGGGGAGTGGGCTTTAAACTAAGACCTTTTTATTTTAAATAGATTACCTAAGCTGTTCAACCAACCTCATGCTAACTAATAATAATAATAATAATAATAATAATAATAATATTATACATTTTATTTGTATTGCACTTTATATTTACAGCAATCTCAAAGTGCTATAGAGCATATGATTATATAAATTAAAAGGTCAATGTCAAAGTAGTTAAAAAGGCAAACCTATAAAATACATTTAGTAAAAAGCTTTTCTAAAAAGATATGTTTTTAGGTTTTGTTTAAAATCATGTCTAGTCTGTGGGGTCCTCAGGTGGTCCATCAGGGAGGGTGTCCCACAGCGTTGGAGCAGCTGATGAAAATGCAGAGCTTGGTTCTGGGAGCTATTACCCACGCTGCAGAGCTTGGTTCTGGGGACTATTACCCATGCTGCAGAGCTTGGTTCTGGGGACTATTACCCATGCTGCAGAGCTTGGTTCTGGGTGCTATCACCCACGCTGCAGAGCTTGGTTCCGGGAGCTATCACCCATGCTGCAGGGCTTGGTTCTGGGGACTATCACCCATGCTGCAGAGCTTGGTTCTGGGAGCTATTACCCACGCTGCAGAGCTTGGTTCTGGGGACTATTACCCATGCTGCAGAGCTTGGTTCTGGGGACTATTACCCATGCTGCAGAGCTTGGTTCTGGGTGCTATCACCCACGCTGCAGAGCTTGGTTCCGGGAGCTATCACCCATGCTGCAGGGCTTGGTTCTGGGGACTATCACCCATGCTGCAGAGCTTGGTTCTGGGAGCTATCACCCATGCTGCAGGGCTTGGTTATGGGGACTATCACCCATGCTGCAGGGCTTGGTTATGGGTGCTATCACCCACGCTGCAGAGCTTGGTTCTGGGGGGTTGGAGGATGTTCGAGGTTGCAGACCAAAGGGTGCGTGAGGACACATTAGGTCAACAAGTCTACTGTAGGCCAGGTCAGTTCACTCTGTTAGGAACCTTCCTGAGATAATTTGACTATTCGACCGCAGCCATTGTTACTGAAATAAAGTCCCACGGTGGACACAGACAGAGGAGGGGCTTAAACACCGGAAAGGGTGGGACTTGTACTTTCTGTACTGTTCCCTGATCAAACATAAATACACTTCAGCTGATCGTATAAATCAAAACAACCACAGAAATAAGAAGTAAATGATTTATTATACAAGAAGATATAAAGTCAGAAGGCGGTTTGTTGTTGAAAGTTAGTGACATTAAAAACCGTCAGATCATTAGTGACATTAAAAACCATCAGATCATTAGTGACATTAAAAACCGTCAGATCATTAGTGACATTAAAAACCATCAGATCATTAGTGACATTAAAAACCGTCAGATCATTAGTGACATTAAAAACCGTCAGATCATTACAGCAAGAATAAACAGTTCTTTATCAGATGAAATAAGGCATATGTGAAGTTTTTGGAGGACTGATGGACACCTGTTAGTTGGCACAAAAATCAATATGCTGAAGCTCTGAAGTACTAATACCACACTGTACAAATACTCTGTTACAGTAAAAGTACTAATACCACACTGTACAAATACTCTGTTACAGTAAAAGTACTAATACCACACTTTACAAATACTCTGTTACAGTAGAAGTCCTGCATTGAAAATGTTCAGTAAAAGTGTGTAAGTATCATCAGGAAAATGTAGTTAAAGTATTAAAACATTGTAGAAAGGGTAAAGGATCCAAACACACAAACACAAACACACACAAACACACACAAACACACACACACAGACAGACAGACAGACAGACACACACACAAACACACACAAACACACACACACACAACACACACACACACACACACACACACACACACACACACTTGTGTGTTTAATGCTCTCATCATGTCAGCTGACTTATAGCTGTTATATTATCGGCTAGTTTACTTTAGAATCAAACATCAGATTTATAAACTACATGGAACTAGTAAATAAAGTAACTAGTAACTAAAGCTGTAACAGATGATTTTAGCGGAGTAACTAAAGTAACTTGGTAATGTTACACAGAGACGGCTCGGTGTGTCTCTGTGTTTGAGAGGCGGGACTGCAGCATGCATGACATCGGTGGAAAAAAGCTCAAAATAAAGCTTTGTACCTCATTTATTTTTGGTAAAACAGGACATGCGGGACATGTTCCCTCAGGGCTTTAAATTGACACCCGCCAACCCACCAAATATGGGTAAAAATGTAACTTTGGCAGGTAACATTTTAAAGTTAAGAGCCAATTTGGCCAATGAGGAACGAAGCAAACAACGCTGCGTCTGTTTGGATCGGAAGGCTGCAGAAATGTTTCCTGATTGGTCTGTTTTCTGACAAGAAATGTGGGCGTTCACATTTTTGGAAAAAAAAAGTTTACTAACTGAGCAGCTTTGTATGAGAAAATGCTATATAACAGGCCTTACTTCTGTATTTTTACTGTAGCTACACATCATTTCCGTTTCTTATCTGAGCTGCCAGAACTTTTCTGTTATTTTACGGATTTCTTTCTTAAAGTGTCGTAAAAATTACGTGTTTGACGCTGAAACTTTTCTGGGTGAAGACCCCCAGAGCCCACCGGTTATAATGTGTCCGTCCCCCCCCCTCCAATGCTGAAACAAAACCTCCGACTTTACGCTGATGACAGTCTGCGGTCGCTCATAAAGGCTACGATGCTACCTTCTGCATCTTGTCCTGGTTCTTTTCAGTCTCGTAAAGAGTTCAGAATTGCAATTGTTATGACATCACTGCAGTCTTAGTTCAGGTGCAGCTGAGTTGCCTACTATTAAACTTTATATATTTTTTGTTGGACAGAAAGACAGTTAAACAGTGTGCGGGAGTTTCTTTGCAACGTCAGACATTAATTATCAAAATTCTTCTGGAGAAAACAGGAACCAAACTGTGGAGCTCTAACCATTCGCTGATGACTGTCTGCTGTCGTTCATTAAGGCAGTGGTACTACCTCCTGCATGTTGTTCTGGTTCTGTTCAGTCTCACAGAGAGTTGAGATTTGCGGTTCAGGCCCAGCTGAGTCGCTCCAGGTCCTGGTCTTCCTGCCAATGCTGCAGTCTCTGTTCCTCCAGCAGAGACACCAGAGCGTCTCTCTGCTCCACCACATCCAGCATCTCCTCCAGGATCAGACGCTCCTCTAGCAGCTGCCACTCCTCCTTCAGGTGGTCTGCACACAACATCAAATATCTTATGTCTTGTAACCTGCTACGCCATGAACTACTACAATTACTATTTCTAGTCACTGATCCATTATCTTTATTTATTTATTTACTATTATTGCCACTGTTCATCACCCCCCCAGCCGGCACCGTCAGACACCCCCTACCAAGAGTCTGGGTCTGTCCCATCAGACACCACCTACCAAGAGCCTGGGTCTGTCCCACCTCCTACCAAGAGCCTGGGTCTGTCCCGTCAGACACCACTTACCAAGAGTCTGGGTCTGTCCCGTCAGACACCGCCTACCAAGAGCCTGGGTCTGTCCCCTCCCACCCCCGCCCCCCCCTCGTTACAGTTTAAATAAACGTGCTGATATGTGTTGTCGGGGCTTAACGTGGTCCTGCCGTAGGACATGAAATCCGATTTAAATCTCTAGCTCGGTACTCTGATCGTTCCACAGTTATAGCGTCATGTGTTAAGTTTGGTGATTAAAATAAGAAACACAAAGTCATGCTGTGTTACCGTCCACGGCCATCCGCTCTCTGAGCTCCGTCTGCAGGCGACTCTGGCGGTCCTCCAACTCCAACTCTTGAGCACTGAAACACAGCAGAGGACAGAGACTGAGACACAGCAGAGGACAGAGTCTGAGACACAGCAGAGGACAGAGTCTGAGACACAGCAGAGGACAGAGACTGAGACACAGCAGAGGACAGAGTCTGAGACACAGCAGAGGACAGAGACTGAGACACAGCAGAGGACAGAGATTGAAAGACAGCAGAGGACAGAGACTGAGACACAGCAGAGGACAGAGTCTGAGACACAGCAGAGGACAGAGACTGAGACACAGCAGAGGACAGAGTCTGAGACACAGCAGAGGACAGAGACTGAGACACAGCAGAGGACAGAGATTGAAAGACAGCAGAGGACAGAGACTGAGACACAGCAGAGGACAGAGACTGAAAGACAGCAGAGGACAGAGACTGAGACACAGCAGAGGACAGAGACTGAAAGACAGCAGAGGACAGAGACTGAGACACAGCAGAGGACAGAGATTGAAAGACAGCAGAGGACAGAGATTGAAAGACAGCAGAGGACAGAGATTGAATCCAGGATCCACACAGTCTGGATTCTTCCTGATAAACCTGAACCTGCTGCTGGATTTACCGAGCGGTGGAATTTAAAGGTCTGCTACTCACAATATCATGAGTTCAGATTCGTATCGGACCAGAGAGTTCTTCTGCTGGACCAGCTGGAACCACTGCTGCATCAGAGCCGAATTCTCCAGTTTCCCCATTCCTGCAGACAGCAGAGGTTTTAAAGGTCCTGTTCACCCAAAATACAAACCAGACCAACATTTACAACAACCTGTTGATCCTAATCGCTAATCGAAACATAGCGTTTAACCCTTGTGTTGTCCTCGTGGGTTGTTTTCAAAAGTTTTTTTTATATCAGAAATAATGGTTTATTTCAACCATATGCCCCCCCCAAAATAACACAGATACATGTGCAGTATGTACGTTGTGTGGAAGCCATGCAACATTCTTCGCAGGTAAAATTACTCATTACTTTCATTCAATTTTGTAGCATTTGAAAAAAAAGTAACTTTGACATAAACCAGTCTGTGATCCATCAACATCCTCTGATCTTAACTATTAGTCAAAATAATTCATGATTTCTGCTTTATTTCATCTTAAAAATTAAGTATAATGTTATACAAATTAAGGTTTATTGACTATGAATGAAAACAAAATGTCAAAAGCATCGAAAAAAGCGACACTTCCCAACTTAACGTTATTTGCATGCTGCAGTATAACGGGCAACGCATTCTCACAAATGGCTTTTATTATATCCATCCAAACTAGGAGATGGCCGGCTGGTCATATGACGGCTGGCTACGAGCTCCATGATGCCGAGAGGCTGTTGCTAGCTGTTAACACCACTACAAAGCTTTGTGCTGCTGGCTACAGACCTCCGTCACAGCTCGGCCGTATCAGCAGCAGTTGGTGGTTGAGTTATGCATACCACGCACTAGAAGACTTTAAAGTGACTAAAGTCTAACACCATCTCACATCTAAAGACAATCTTCTCACATCTAACGGTAAAGACTGTCTTAATATGTAAAGACTGGGGATTTTGCAGGGTCCCACATTGCAGGACTACAACTAGATTTGTTTTGAAAGATTTAACCAAGCTAGTTAGCTACCGCTAGCGTTAGCTGCTAACTTGAGGGAAAGTCTGCAGATGTTCTGCTCTGCTGTACATGCAGATGAATGTCTCCAGTACCCAGAGGTCTGTGTTCTCCGCTGGATGATTCGCTTCAGAAGGGTGGAAAATCAGAAACTTTCCCTCTTTAGCATTTAGCTTAGCATAGAGCCATGATACCATAAACCCCACTGTCTCTAGCCGTTTGCTGCTTCGTGTTTGGTGCTGGAGGGAGAGCACCCATTGGTTGTTGACAATGTTCCCGTGATTTAACTTCAAATTTAGGATAATATCAAACACGTTTGATTTGGTAGGAATGTCCAGACAGAGAAAGACTGACTGGGACTGAGTTTAATGACCTTACACCAAACGCCCCGACTCTAGTAGACTCTCAGGGTTTCATTCCCAGATTATTGGACATTTTGTCTGTGATAATGGAGTCGCTTGAAAAGTCGTTTGGCATTCGGCATTACCCGAGAATAGCTGACTGTAAGCTGGGTACAGGGCAATGCGAGTTGTTTTGACAGACATTACGGTTAAGTTTAGGCCACAAGAAGTGAGCGTCATGCGGTGACGAAAGTAAAGTTTAGGCACCAAAGCGACTAGTTGAGTTTAGGAAAAAGATGGTGGTTTGGATTAAAACACTCGGGACATGAACTCCGCTCCCTGTTTTGATAGTTCTGTGTTTTAAAGGTCCCATGGCATGAAAATGTCACTTTGAGGTTTTTTAACATTAATATGCGTTACCCCAGCATGCCTATGGTCCCCCAGTGGCTAGAAATGGTGATAGGTGTAAACCGAGCCCTGGGTATCCTGCTCTGCCTTTAAGAAAATGAAAGCTCAGATGGACCAATCTGGAATCTTCTCCTTATGAGGTCATAACGAGCAAGGTTACCTCCCCTTTCTCTGCTTTGCCCGCCCAGAGAATTTGGCCCACCCATGAGAGAGAGAGAGACATCATGGCTTTCAAACGAGCAAAGTGGCAGTTGGTCAAGACCACACCCCCCCCCTCCACCTTCCGAAGAGCACCATGTCATGGGACCTTTAAACAGTGGCAGTCATTGTGGTGCATACAGAAAAAAAAACTTTGAATACTTATAAATTATAGTGCTTAACTTTTGGTAGCTTTTTGAACAAATAGTTCATGTGAACAGGCAGCTTCAGCTGTTTATTATGAAGTCATAAATCAAACTAACCTTCCAGGTGTAGCTCGGTGTCTTGGCTGTCGCTGGCGTCTCCCCAATAATCTGACAGAAACACAGGTGAGTCATCGTTAAACACACTCAGAGATTGTTTGTGTTAGTTGTAAGAAAATATCAGCAGAAAACTGCACTTTAAAATGTAAGTGTCATTCTTCACCAAGAGTCTGGTTCTGTCTAAGGTTTCTGTCTGTTTAAAGGAAGTTTTTCCTTGCTGCTGTCACACCAAATGCTTGCTCTTGTTGTGTCTCTGTAAATTATAGTGTGGTCTAGACCTACTCTATCTGTAAAGTGTCCTGAGATAACTCCTGTTAGGATCTGATACTAGAAATAAAACTGAATTGAATAGATAGAAGTCTGTGTCATCAGCATACAACAGAGGGCCCAATATGTACCCCTGTGGTACCCCAACTTAATATATGTTGTACCTGCCTCATAGTGGTAGATTCAAGGTAGATTTGCTTCACCCACTAATCCAAAAAACAATGGTAATATATTCAGTGATTGGCCAAATTTTAACATTCACTATCATTTCGGCTGGTGTATAGAATAGTCTGGATAGAAGTCGGTGTCATCAGCATACAGCAGAGGGTCCAATATGGACGCCTGTTTAATATTATTTGCCCTCCATGCGTAAGTGCTAACCTACCTACGTAACACACAACGTATGTGCTGCGCATGACCACACAGAGGACGACAAACATGTCGACTGCACCGGTAGCTGCCGCATGGTTCATCAGAAGCTTTGTGTAGAGCACTGAAACTATTTCGTTTCTACTATTTTCGTCTAGTAAATTTCTTCGTATCAGTACGCTCAGTTAAAATAAGATGCTTTATGTACTTTTCTTTATTCATAATCTTTTTATGACAAGATTATAAACATGATATAGTTTGCTTAATGCCTGTGAAGGAAGGAAAATGTTGTACTTGTCCTTTAGGAAGAATTAAAAGACTACTGTGTGTGACACTGAAACGTGCTTGTGTTGAACCGTGGCTATACTTTCTATAAAAAGATCCAAAATGAAGAGGGAAGTATTTATGGCAGTTTATTCTGAGGGTGCAACGTTTGGCTTTAAAAACTTCAGTTAACAAGGCCCAAACAAAAGCAGCGCTGAATGCAAAATATGTTGACTCTAGGTCAGAGACTTGTGAGCATCTCTGGTTAGCTGACATATAAACTAAAGAGCAGAGGGCCCAATATGGACACCTGTGGTACCCTAACTTTATATATTGGCGTTTTTCCATCACATGGTACCTGCTCGACTCTACTTGGCTCGGCCGCGGTGTCCCGTCCTCCTTGTTACGTGGCAGATTTAGAACCGCTTCATGCGTGAGGCGAGCGTGGCTGGTCGTCATAGCGACACCGCAGGACACTGCCGTGACCTAACGCGACACACACGCATAACGTGGAAGGTGTGTTGTTGACTCTCAGCATGGGGCTGTTTGCCAGAAGACACATTTAGTTTCTAAAGAAGCTGGAAGCACCAAAGACACACCGCTGGCTAAACTATTTAAAAATGTTCAGGACAGACGGGGGGGTCTGTTGCTAGCGATGATGATGCAGTGATTAGTGACGATTCTCTCCGACCAATCAGGAGTCTGCAGGTGTTCACGTCACCTTTTGGTATCGACTCAGCTCGCTGGGAGCCTGGACAGAGGTTGTACTAAATAAAGGACCTGTTAGCAGGTACCAGGGACTTTTTTATCAGAAAGGAAAACTAAAAAAGGCGAGGCGAGTAGAGGCGAGCAGGTGCCATGTAGTGGAAAAACGCCAAATGATATACCTGCTTCCCCTCTCAGAGCTTTCTCCACCATCACTCCTCTCTCCTCCAGCTGCCTCTGTTTCTCCTCCACCTGCTGCAGCTCTCTCTGGATCATCTGAAACAAATGTTTGGGGAACCACGGTTACCAAATGATAATAATAATAATAATAATAATAATAATACATTTTATTTATGGGCGCCTTTCATAGCACGCAAGGTCCCCTTACATTTAAAACAAGCAAAAATACAGTTAAAACGGCAAATAGAATTAAAACAAACACATTTAAAAGATTGAGATAGAAAAATTTAAATAAAGCAATCAATCCATTATTTTGATGGAAAGTGTATTTTCGGAAAAGGTGGGTTTTGAGGGAGGTTTTAAATGTGGGTAGAGACTTTATGGTACGGATGGATAGCGGGAGGGTGCTCCAAAGGCGAAATGATTTGCATGAATATATAATTACACACTGCTTATAAAATCCAATGTGTTCTTATGAACAGGTCCGTATGATATAGATTAGATTAGATAAGATAATACTTTATTCATCCCACAATGGTGAAATTCACTTGTTACAGCAGCAGTTTTTCACAATAAAAACAAACAACAGGCAAACAACAGACAATGTGCAAAAAGTACTGAATAAATGTAAAGTGGCATTATATAAAAAGTATTGTAAAGTAAAGTGAGGTGGTCATAGTATGAAAAATATTGTAATGTAAGTAAGTAATTGACATGAAATTACAGTAGACTGAATAATATGTAATTAAATAACATAGCTAAAGTAATTAACCATAAATAAATGATATTGAAAAAGTAAGTACTCGGAATGGAAAAATATAAATACTGTATGGAAATGTATGCACACCAATATGTATGATATCCTACGAAACTAGGCGACCGCCCCAAGCGGCAGTTGCTAGCTGTGTTTAGCCGCCAGAGAGCGTGCGGCTACAGAGTTCCTTTGTATCAGCGACAGTTGGTAGTTCAGTTACCTGAGAATAGGGGGCTTTGAGCACCGCGGGTACAGAGCACTGCAACAACAGTTAAGTTTATCCACCTAAATGACTAGTTAAGTTTAGGAAAAAGATCGTGGAGGAGTTTTTCCTCACCACTGTCACACTGAATGCTTGCTCTTGGGGGAATTACTGGAATTGTTGGGTCTTTGTAAATTATAGAGTGTGGTCTAGACCTACTCTATCTGTAAAGTGTCTCGAGATAACTCTTGTTATGATTTGATACGATAAATAAAATAAAATTTAATTTAAAACACTCCAGAGAAACACGTATTTCCTGGGTGAAAGTATTTTGTGACCTCCACTCTCCGGCTTGAAAGCACCGTGTTTTATGTCAACACCACGTTTATTGATTATTTTCCATTGTATTAGGAAGTTGTTAAAAAAGTATTTTGGCATGGATGGTAAAGTGGCAGCCATGGTGTTCGAAGGGGGATTTAATTCTTTATTGTGCATGATCAAAAAACACAAATCCCACCATGGTTATATGTAAGGGCATCAATAGACCTTTATCACAGCAGACATGTTGACATGTCATAGTAGGAACAGCCCAGGTGTATTCAAAACCATTACTGATGGCTGCATTCCACTTAGGAGAGGTCCTGGTATTAAACCATTACTGATGGCTGCATTCCACTTAGGAGAGGTCCTGGTATTAAACCATTAATGATGGCTGCATTCCACTTAGGAGAGACCCTGGTATTGGGCATGCTGACTCACTGAAATATCTTACTGGGACAAGAATTGATGGACGATGGAGGAAGGCAGGACCGTCCGACGCGCAGAACTTTTGTGTGCAGTTTATGGTTGGATCCGGTCTTTAAGTCTGGACCGTCTCGGTCCACAGGTAAACTCACCTGAGCTTTGTGGAGTCTTTTTAGCTGTTCCTGTTTGGCCTTTCTCCTAGCAGCTCTCTGAACTCGTCGGGTGATTTTGGCATCCAGGTCTTCATCTTCATGCTCTGGTACCGTGTGGAACAGGGTCTCCATCACGCTGAGACTGGACGGCTCCTTCGGCGGGACCAGGACTCCCAAAACCTCTGTGGGACAGGATGAGACGGAGTCCTTCAGGGGGACTCTGTCCTTCAGAGAGCATTTCTGAAACAACACAAACATCAGTGTTACTACTTTACAGTCTGACAGAGTCTGACAGGACGGCAGAGCTGCAACCATTAGTCCATCGACAGAAAAATATTCATTAACTATTTTAATAATCAATTTATCGGTAAAGTACAATATGAGGATTTCCTGCTCTTTTCTGTTTTGTATCATGTTAAACTGAATATCTTTGGGGTTTGGACAAAACAAGACATTTAAAGTACCTTATGGCCCTTTTTCTGTCTGTTTAATGACCCTGACACACCAAGCCGATAATCGGCCGTCTGGCGAGGTCGGTGACTCGAGTCTGTTCGGTGTGTTCTGTGCCGTCATCCGTCAGATGAGCCGTCGGCTTTAATTTGGGCCGACCTGACTTGGTGGGTCGGAGGGTGGGCAGTCGGACTCAATGACCAATCTGATTGGTGGAGAGCTAACCCAGAAATGACGAGCGGGATGAGTGTGACTAGAGTCTCTCAAAATCTGATGAAAATCTGTTAAACTGACCTTTGTTGATCTGAGATGAAGACAGATTCAGCTACTGCACGGCCTATTTCTCTCTTCAGATGTTCTCAGAAACACGTTTCGGTGAACTATTTTAGTACAATCTGAGAACAGATTCTGAACGAGTCGCCATGACTCGTTCGTCCAATCAGCTGGCGGTTTTCATTTTTTGGGCGACAATACAGATTAGCTGCTGTTATGGAGACGTATTACGTCTTGTCTGTTCGGTGTGTTCAGAGGAACTTGCTGGACCTCGGGGAGACTGATCAGTCCGACTGGCTTTTCTGCCAACAGTCGGCCGTCTGGTTGGTGGGTCTGGGGCTTTAGACTTTGAGAAACTGGGATGGACATTTTTCAACCAAACGATTAATTGAGGAAATAATCGGCAGATTAATCGATGATGAAAGTTATCATTGCAGCCATACAAAGTCCAGTTCAGACCAAGGATTCCTGATGAGACGAACATTAGCTTTAGTCTGCCGGTTTCCACCAATCAGAAATGAAGAAAACACAGTTTTATTCCTCTGATTCTCTGCTTTCTTCTAACGCTGCTCCCTTTTTCTTCAGGGTTTCGGTCAGCAGCTGTCACATTGTTGTTTTTGGCACTTTTTGCAACTTTATCCTGCTTATTTCAAACAAAGTCGCAGCGACACCATCCGATGGTTCAGACCACTGAAACTTTTCTCTGCAACGTTCTGAAACCGATTCGTCTCATCGCGAATCTTCGGTCTGAACTGAGCTTTAGACTCCTAAACCGTAACGCAGACAGACGGGGACTCGGGTCAGTACCTTGATGGCGTACGCTCGTTTAAAAGCCAGAGCGTGAGGAACGTACGCCGGCTGAGAGACATGAAGAAGAAAAACAATCAGACAGAACAGAACGATTCATCAAACACTCGACTGAAAGACTACAACATGTCCGCCAGGCTCCAGTCAGCTGGGAAATAGTAAAACCTATTTATACAAACATGTATTTATATTTACATTTATTTATTACAGGATGTCTTAGCCATATTTATTTATTTAATATGGACCAAAATGCCCCAGAAAGTAAAAACATGAACACAACATTTGGTGAGACTCGGTTTAGTGTTTAGACCTTCAGGGCCACCGTACAATATTATTTATATAATCTTTTATTATTCATTGAATAAAATGGCATTCAGTAAGGGTCAGAACACGTTGAGTGTCTCAGCAGTCGTGTCCAAGTCCTTCCTTTCGGATTTAAGTCTGATTCAAGTCACAGAACCTAAACTACCAACAACAACCTAAATCACAGATGTTCTACTGTTTCTGGATCTACACAGCTGATCTACTGTTTCTGGATCTACACAGCAGTTCTACTGTTTCTGGATCTACACAGCTGTTCTACTGTTTCTGGATCTACACAGCTTGTCTACTGTTTCTGGATCTACACAGCTGATCTACTGGTTCTGGATCTACACAGCAGTTCTACTGGTTCTGGATCTACACAGCTGATCTACTGTTTCTGAATCTACACAGCAGATCTACTGGTTCTGGATCTACACAGCTGATCTACTGTTTCTGAATCTACACAGCAGATCTACTGGTTCTGGATCTAGACAGCAGTTCTACTGTTTGTGGAGCTAGACAGCTGATACCTCCTGGTTCTCCTCCTCCTTTCTTATTGTGATTCTCTGGATTTCTGCCGTCAGATCGACCAAATCCAAACGTAGCTAAACATCACAACAACACAGTTAACATCTACATTTATTAAATCCTGTTATTAGTCTGATCCCTTAAAGGTGCTGTAGCTAGGATTGTTATTAGTCTGATCCCTTAACTCAACATACTGCTCCCCCTCTGAAAAGGTTTGTAACACTCTGCTCCGAAATAACAGTGCGAACAACTCGAAGCGTTACAAGGGGGGAGTGTAGCATCCCACAACGTAAAACCCAATTTGGGAGTTCCTCTTTCTCTTGTGTTGCAATGAGGCAGTGGAATGACCTCCCCACGCAACATATTTTATGTACAAATTCTCACACCTTCTCATGCCTAACAAAGAGTTGGTTGTTGAGTAAACAAGTTTGCTCACATATATAGGATACTGTATTTATGTGGGTGTGTGTGTGTATGTGAGTGTGAATGTGTGTGTGTGTGTGTGTGTGTGTGTGTGTGTGTGTATCCTTGTATGAATGAATATCTGGAGTAGAATGTACTCTAATGTGCCTAAGCTGCTCCAGAAGTTTTTACAGTGTGCGTGCTGGGAGGGGAGAGAAAGAGAGAGTGAGTGGGCTGATGGCGCCCCTGTTTTTACTAAACAGTTTGTTCTTAATTACTATGCACATCATGTCATTTATATATAGTTTTGTAATATTTCTATTTAAAATTGTAAATTGTTTTGTTTTAAATTTGTCATACCTGCCCAGGGACTACAGGTGGAAATTAGCAATTGTTGCTATAACCTGGCCCAAGACATATTCTCTTGTTTAACAAGTTTAATGTTTATTTGTGCATTGTCCCTGTTTCAAATAAATCGATTTCCATTCCATAAAAACTGATGCTGGCCAATGTGCCAATCAGACCTCCATCAGACCAACGTGCTTTTTAAAGTTTTTGTCACTATTTGTGACCAGTTCTTTTTTTCCTACAAGTTTGTCGAAGTTTTTGTCACTTGTTATAAAAAACTATTCTGCCTTTTTCAAGGTTTTTGTCACTTTGTCTTCTTTCTTTCTACTGTGTTTTTGTCTGTCCTTTGTCCAATTTTTTGGCGCTGTTTTCTATGTTTTTGAGACTATTTTCCACATATTCTTGCCTTACTTCCTTCTTTCTAACCGAATTTTACCAAGTTTTTATGCGTTTTTCCAAAGGTTTTGTTGCCTTTTTTCATCAGCATTTAAATGTTTTTCAGTTACGTGGCTATCGCTGTTCAGGGGAGGGGGGGTGCATGGCTTCAACACACAGTTCAGATATAGTACATTATTGAAAAGAGTTAGAGAACCACTGCTCTATTTCAACAATGTTTCATTTCAGGAATTGTTCCGGTGCCCCCGGATGTCCGTCCCCTTCCTCTGTCTCTGTGTTGGGGTTCTAACCTCCGGTGGATTTGTGAGGACTATGGTTAACTGCTCCTCAGATCTCTGCAGGGTAAATCCAGACAGCTAGCTAGACTATCTGTCCAATCTGAGTTTTCTGTTGCACGACTAACGCCGGGATTAGACTATACGAATTCAGCCTGATTCTTCCCCGACAGACACATCACAAAATAAACGTTCAGAGTCGAGCCCGCTGACGTAGGTCAGGACCGACAGATGTGTGTCTTTACCTCTCGTAGCGTCACATTATCAAAGATTAGCGATCTACCGTCTGGGACGCTTCACGACCAGCAGGAGGTCTAGCTGAATGTGAAAGTAGATTTTCTTCGGGGCTAAATTACGTATCAGATTGCTGCATAATGTCCAGGACTTCCCTAGCCTGACGAGCCAGCCCCTCATCCAGATGTTGGGTCTGGGTCTGACCCACATCCAGATGTTGGGTCTGGGAACTCCCCATTGGTCAGGGCTCAATCGGAGGTGCGGGATAAACGGTTGTCTTTCAAATTCCCTCTGCACCAATAGGATAGCTCTCCAACCAATCAGAGCAAGGCTAGCTGGTAGATTAAACTTTAAACTCTGAACACATCTTCCTTTTTCCTTGCCGTTCTTTGTTCTTTTCTCAAAGAAAAGCTGAACTCCAAGTCTTCCAGAAGACCTCTGTTCACCAGCAGCAGCAGCAGCAGCCATAAGCCCCGCCCACCCACTCTATACACGATGTGATTGGCCCAGCCAGAGTTTGGTTTTTCCAGCTCGCAAGCCAACAGAGAGTTGCTAGACGACCCTGGCTGTATGTTACATTTGCTGCTGCTTCGGTGGTCTAGATTTCTAGGCTAGGACTCACCGATACCGATACCAGCATTTAAGGCAGAATCAGAGATTGGTATCGGATCAGAAAATCTCTAGTTGAGATGATTGCAGAGACGGACTCTATGTTTGGGAGATGTTTGTTCTCCCGTTGTTATCCTTAGGAGTTGTTACGCTGCCTTGAAGGGAGGTGTCTCATGTTTTAATTAAAGAGCGCACTGATGATGCTGATGATGCTGATGCTGATGATGATGATGATGATGATGATTGTGTGTTTGAGTCTTACGTTGTTTTGGGGTCTGAGTGAACATCTCTGCAGCAGAGCGGACGAGTCCAGATCAGACTCTCCATCTGAAGACACACGCAACACAGGAAGTAGAATTATGACATCATCGCTGTGACAGAGAGGGCTGCGTTTAAATTAATTAACATGAAAGATAAAACTCTGAATCAATCCCCCTGCTCTGGTGTTTCCTCCTCTCATTCCCCCTGCTCTGGTGTTTCCCCCCTCTCATTCCCCCTGCTCTGGTGTTTCCCCCCTCTTATTCCCCCTGCTCTGGTGTTTCCTCCTCTCATTCCCCCTGCTCTGGTGTTTCCCCCCTCTCATTCCCCCTGCTCTGGTGTTTCCCCTCTCATTCCCCCTGCTCTGTTGTTTCCCCCCTCTCATTCCCCCTGCTCTGGCATTTCACCCTCTCATTCCCCCTGCTCTGGCATTTCACCCTCTCATTCCTTTACATCATCACCTGTAGCTCTCCTTTGATTGGACGAGTACGGAGGTAACGTCCTGGCCCTCTTCTTCTTCTCGTCTTTTCTGTTTCCAGAAAACACCGTCCGCCACAGCGCTCTGGCCCCGCCCTCTCTCTTTCTGGCCCCGCCCCCTCTCTCTTTGGCCCCTCCCTCTCTCTCTTTGGTCCCTCCCTCTCCCTTCAGATGGGGGAAGCTCCTCCTCTCCCCCCTCCCTCCCTCAGACTCCGCCCCCTCCCTCTCTGGCCCCGCCCCCTTGCCCTGCTTCTTCGGCGGCAGTTCGGGGCTGACGTCATCGAAAGAGCCCCGACCTCCGGTAGTACCCGTTTCCATTACAACCGCAGGCGAGGGCGGATCTCTGTCTCCGTCCGAGTCTGTCGCCGTGACGAAGGACGCCGTGGACGGTGTCTCGGGGGGGGACGAGGACGTGAGGTCACAGCGTGGGAGGTCACTTCCTGCTGACGAGGAGACGCTCGGAGAACATTCTGATGGAGAGAGAATCAACCAATCACATGGCAGCTGATTCAATGCATTTAGGGGTGTGGTCCAGGTCTAGACAATCTCCTGAACTACAAACTAAATGTCAGAATGGAAACGAAAGGTGATCTAAGCAACTTTGAGCCTGGCATGGTTGTTGGTGCCAGACAGGCTGGTCTGAGTATTTCACAAGCTGCTCAGTTACTGGGATTCTCACGCACAACCATTTCTAGGGATTACAAAGAATGGTCTGAAAAATGAAAAACATCCAGTATGCAGCAGTCCTGGGGGGTGAAAATGCCTCGTTGATGCTAGAGGTCAGAGGAGAATGGGCCGACTGATTTCAGCTGATAGAAGATCAACTTTGACTCAAATAACCACTCGTTACAACCGAGGTATGCAGCAAAGCATTTGTGAAGCCACAACATGAACAACCTTGAGGCAGATGTGCTACACCAGCAGAAGACCCCACCGGGTACCACTCATCTCCACTAAAAATAGCAACATGAGTCTGCAATTTACACAAGCTCACCAAAATTGGACAGTTGAAGACTGTAAAAATGTTGCCTGGTCTGATGAGTCTCAATTTCTGCTGAGACATTCAGATGGTAGAGTCAGAATTTTGCGTAAACAGAATGAGAACATGGAACCCTTCATGCCTTCTTACCACTGGGCAGGCTGGTGGTGGTGGTGGTGTAATGGTGTGGGGGATGTTTTCTTGGCTCACTTTAGGCCCCTTAGTACCAATTGGGCATTGTTTAAATGCCACAGCCTACCTGAGCATTGTTTCTGACCATGTCCATCCCTTTATGACCACCATGTACACATCCTCTGATGGCTACTTCCAGCAGCATAATGCACCATGTCACAAAGCTTGAATCATTTCAAATTGGTTTCTTGAACATGACAATGAGTTCACTGTACTAAAATGGCCCCCACAGTCACCAGATCTTATGGGGACTCTATGAGGTGTAAGTATGGATATACAGTAGGGAGAACAAGTATTTGATACACTGCCGATTTTGCAGCTTTTCCTACTTACAAAGCATGTAGAAGTCTGTAATTTTTTATCATAGGTACTCTTCAACTGTGAGTGACGGAAGCTAAAACAAAAATCCAGAAAATCACATTATGATTTTTAAGTAATTCATTTGCATTTCATTGCATAAGTATTTGATACATCAGAAAAGCAGAACTTAATATTTGGTACAGAAACCTTTGTTTGCAATTACAGAGATCATACATATCCTGTAGTTCTTGACCAGGTTTGCACACACTGCAGCAAGGATTTTGGCCCACTCCTCCATACAGACCAAATTTTCTATTGATTTCAGGTCTGGAGACTGGCTAAGCCACTCCAGGACCTTGAGATGGTTCTTACGGAGCCACTCCTTAGTTGCCCTGGCTGTGTGTTTCGGGTCGTTGTCATGCTGGAAGACCCAGCCACGACCCATGTTTAATGCTCTTACTGAGGGAAGGAGGTTGTTGGCCAAGATCTCACGATACATGGCCCCATCCACCCTCCCCTCAATACGGTGCAGTCGTCCTATCCCCTTTGCAGAAAAGCATCCCCAAAGAATGATGCTTCCACCTCCATACTTCACGGTTGGGATGGTGTTCTTGGGGTTGTACTCATCCTTCTTCTTACTCCAAACACGGCGAGAGGAGTTTAGACCAAAAAGCTCTATTTTTGTCTCCACATGATCTTCTCCCATTCCTCCTCTGGATCATCCAGATGGTCATTGGCAAACTTCAGATGGGCCTGGACATGTGCTGGCTTGAGCAGGGGGACCTTGCGTGCGCTGCAGGATTTTAATCCATGACGGCGTAGTGTTTTACTAATGGTTTTCTTTGAGACTGTGGTCCCAGCTCAGGTCCTGCCATGTAGTTCTGGGCTGATCGCTCACCTTCCTCATGATCATTGATGCCCAACGAGGTGAGATCTTGCATGGTGCCCCAGACCGAGGGAGATTGACCGTCATCTTGAACTTCTTCCATTTTCTAATAATTGCGCCAACAGTGGTTGCCTTCTCACCAAGCTGCTTGCATATTGTCCTGTAGCCCATCCCAGCCTTGTGCAGGTCTACAATTTTATCCCTGATGTCCTTACACAGCTCTCTGGTCTTGGCCATTGTGGAGAGGTTGGAGTCTGTTTGATTGAGTGTGTGGACAGGTGTCTTTTATACAGGTAATGAGTTCAAACAGGTGCAGTTAATACAGGTAATGAGTGGAGAACAGGAGATCTTCTTAAAGAAAAACTAACAGGTCTGTGAGAGCCAGAATTCTTACTGGTTGGTAGGTGATCAAATACTTATGTCATGCAATTAAATGCAAATTAATTATTTAAAAATCTCTTTGATTTTTGTTTTAGATTCCGTCCCTCACAGTTGAAGTGTATGTATGATAAAAATTACAGAACTCTACATAGTAGGAAAGTAGGAAAACCTGCAAAATCGGCAGTGTATCAAATACTTGTTCTCCCCACTGTATATATTATACTGTGCTCAGCATAAGTGTATGAACCCATGCTAAAGTTGACTAAAAACCAAAACAAGAGGAAGACACAACAAAGTACGGCAGTGAGCCACCACAGCCCCCACCTGAGCAAAGATTTGACCATGGGAGACTACAGAGCAGAGATGAGAAATCTCAACCCCACTTCTCACCCGCCCAACACTCCTCAAACCCCTTTGACAACCACGACAGCTTTCAGGACCTCTTTAAGGATACGTCGCTCTCCCCTCTTTCCCCCATCCCCATGTTGGAGTTCACTGACCAGATGAAGCAGCTGGTGAATGCTGGAACCAAGTATGCCCCCCTTCCTTCTCCCATCGTAAAACGCCAGGCACCTCTGCCCCCTCAAGGACGGCAGCTAACTCCTTCTCCCCAAACTGATAAGGATGCTTGTGTGCAAAATGCAGCAAGCATTAATTGATATGGGCCGGGTCCAGGCTGCATGCCTAGTAGCACTCATGACTCTTTCCAAGACAAGCCTGTGCTGTTCTCATTGAGTCAGCCCCCCCTAACTTCAGTTTTATGAGTGAGAATAGAGTGAATAAGAAAAGAGGTGGAGTCGCCATTTTGTTTAATGACTCATTCCGATGTACGCAATTATCTTATGGAAATTTTGCTTCTTTTGAATATGTGGCCCTTCAGCTAAGATCCTCCCCTCAAGCTATACTTCTAAATCTCTACAGGCCACCTAAATACTGTGCATCCTTCTTTGACGACTTTACTGAACTGCTGTCTATAATCTGTATTAACTTTGACCGTGTAATTATTGCTGGTGATTTTAACATTCATGTTGACAACCCCCATGACCGAGGGACCAAAGAACTGACACAGCCCACGCACAATAAGGGGCACACTCTGGACTTGACTATCTCCAAGGGTCTGAACATTTCCAAGGTTGTGGTGACTGATGTTGCTCTCTCTGATCATTCCTGTGTTTTCTTTAATGGCACTATCTCTCTGCCCAAAAGTGTTCAAACAAAGTTAATCAGAAAACGGTATATCACTGAAAACACCAGTGAATCATTCATTCAGCTTTTCTCCTCTACACCCCCCCTCACTGGGGCTTCAGTCACTGAGCTTGTAGATAATTTCAACTGTAAAATTACGAATGTTATTGATGCTATTGCTCCCACTAAGGTCAAAGCTGTCTCTGGTAAGAAAAGATCTCCATGGAGAAATTTTATAGTTGTGAGAACAGAAAAAAGAGAGCGTTGAAAAGCTGAACGCAGTTGGCGAAAATCTAATCTCCAGGTCCATTATAACACTTATAAAGAGAGACTTCGCATTTATAATTTGGAACTAAGAAATGCAAGGCAGTCCTTTTTCTCTGACATTATTGCCAGAAACAATAATAATTCACGTGCTTTGTTTGCTACTGTTGATAGATTAACAAACCCTCCAGTACCAATAGCATCTGAACTGTTGTCTACCAAGGCTTGCAATGACTGCCTCCTTCACAGACAAAATTCTGAAAATTAGACAGTCAGTGCTTCCATATCAAGTACAGGATATGTGTTGTCACAGTGTGCACGCAAAACAAATTCCAACATGACACAATTTCATACGATCAACCTTAAAAACCTGGAGGACATCATACAACATCTGAAAACCTCCTCCTGTTGCCTTGATATTCTACCAACGGGTGTTCGAATTGTTTGGCTTCTGATCTTCTACAGATTGTAAACACATCTCTGCTCTCAGGTATCTTCCCACAGGCCCTGAAAACTGCAGTCATCAAGCCACTCCTAAAAAAGAACAATCTAGACACGTCACTAATGAGCAACTATAGGCCAATATCAAACCTGCCATTTTTAAGTAAAATCATAGAAAAAGTGGTTTTCCAACAACTCAACCTTTTCTTATTGCTAAACAACAGTTTTGATGCCTTCCAGTCAGGTTTTCGACCACACCACAGCACTGAGACGGCTCTTGTTAAAGTCTTTAATGACATCCACTTAAACACAGATAGTGGCAAAATTTCAGTCTTAGTATTACTTGATCTCAGTGCTGCATTTGATACGGTAGACCATGACATATTGCTTGACCGATTGGAAAACTGGGTTGGTCTTTCTGGCTCAGTACTAAAGTGGTTTGAATCGTATTTAAAGAATAGGGCCTACTTTGTGTCTATAGGTAATTATACATCTGAGCATACAAATATGACGTGCAGAGTTCCCCAAGGCTCAGTTCTGGGGCCTCTTCTGTTCAACATCTACATGCTTCCACTAGCACAGATTATGGAAAACAACAAAATAAGTTACCATAGTTATGCAGATGACACACAAATTTACATAACCTTATCACCAGGGAACTATAGCCTAATACAACAATTAAATATGTGCATTGAACAGATTAATGATTGGATGTGCCAGAACTTTCTCAAATTAAATGAAGAAAAAACGGAGGTGATTGTTTTTGGAGCAAAAGAGGAACGATTGAAAGTCAGCACTCAGCTTCAAACGACAATGTTAAAAACAACAGACAAAGCCAGAAATCTTGGTGTAGTCATGGACTCAGACCTGAATTTTAAAAGCCACATTAACATAATTAAAAAATCAGCCTATTATCACCTTTAAAATATATCAAGGGTTAAAGGACTTATGTCTCAGCAGGATCTGGAAAAACTTGTCCATGCTTTTATCTTCAGTAGACTTGACTACTGTAACGGTGTCTTTACAGGTCTCCCTAAAAAATCTATCAGACAGCTGCAGCTGATTCAGAACGCTGCTGCTCGAGTCCTCACTAAAACCAAGAAAGTGGATCACATCAGTCCAGTACTGAAGTCTCTACACTGGCTTCCAGTGCCTCAAAGAATTGATTTCAAAATACTTTTACTGGTTTATAAATCACTAAACGGTTTAGGGCCAAAATACATTTCTGATCTGCTACTACATTATGACCCACCCAGACCTCTCAGGTGTTCTGGGACAGGTCTGCAACACTATGACCCACCCAGACCTCTCAGGTGGTCTGGGACAGGTCTACTACACTATGACCCCCCAGACCTCTCAGGTGGTCTAGGACAGGTCTGCAACACTATGACCCACCCAGACCTCTCAGGTGGTCTGGGACAGGTCTGCTACACTATGACCCACCCAGACCTCTCAGGTGGTCTGGGACAGGTCTACTACACTATGACCTACCCAGACCTCTCAGGTGGTCTGGGACAGGTCTACTACACTATGACCCACCCAGACCTCTCAGGTGGTCTGGGACAGGTCTACTACACTATGACCCACCCAGACCTCTCAGGTGGTCTGGGACAGGTCTACTTGTTGTCCCCAGAGTCAGAACTAAACAGGGGGAAGCAGCGTTCAGTTTTTATGCTCCACATCTTTGGAACAAACTCCCAGAAACCTGTAGGTCCGCTGCAACTCTCAGTTCTTTTAAATCTAAGCTAAAGACCTATCTTTTTGATGTTGCTTTTCTTTAAATAATCTATTTTATTAACCTTCATTTCTTATACTGCACTGTAACTTCTATTCTTATACTGCACTATCAATTTTATTCTTGTCTTTTAATGTTTTTAATTTGTTTATTAATGTTTTTAAATTGTTTTTAATTGTCTTCTAACTGCTCTTTAATGTTTTATGTAAAGCACTTTGAATTGCCCTGTTGCTGAAATGTGCCATACAAATAAAGATGCCTTGCCTAAAAAGAGGAATACAAATATCATCTTTTGGAAATTTATCTTAATGACTTAATTAAAAAATTAGGAAAAATCCAACCTTTAAGGACACCAATTATCTTAGTGAATGAATAATGTTTCGTAAATAAATAAATGTTCTTCTTAAAATACAGGAGGCATAAGTCAGTCCACCCCTATGTTAGATTTCCATAGAGGCAGGCAGACGGTTATTATAAAGGCCAGTTATTTCATGGATCAGGATACCCCATCATCACCTACCCTTCACCATACCCCCACATCATCACATACCCTTCACCATACCCCCCCATGGTACTTTCCATAAAATCATCTCTCAATGCAAATCAAACCAGCTATTAGGCTAACCGACATAAAACCATGTTAATCTCTAGAAATCAGTGTCTCTGTATATCTGTATATCGGTGTCTCTGTATATCTGTGTCTCTGTATATCTGTGTCTCTGTATATCTGTATATCTGTGTCTCTGTATATCTGTATATCTGTGTCTCTGTATATCTGTATATCTGTGTCTCTGTATATCTGTGTCTCTGTATATCTGTATATCTGTCTCTGTATATCGGTGTCTCTGTATATCTGTATATCTGTATATCTGTGTCTCTGTATATCTGTGTCTCTGTATATCTATATATCTGTGTCTCTGTATATCTGTATCAGTGTCTCTGTATATCGGTGTCTCTGTATATCTGTATATCTGTGTCTCTGTATATCTGTGTCTCTGTATATCTGTGTCTCTGTATATCTGTATATCTGTGTCTCTGTATATCTGTATATCTGTGTCTCTGTATATCTGTATATCTGTCTCTGTATATCGGTGTCTCTGTATATCTGTATACCTGTGTCTCTGTATATCTGTGTCTCTGTATATCTATATATCTGTGTCTCTGTATATCTGTATCAGTGTCTTTGTATATCGGTGTCTCTGTATATCTGTATATCTGTGTCTCTGTATATCTGTGTCTCTGTATATCTGTGTCTCTGTATATCTGTATATCTGTGTCTCTGTATATCTGTATATCTGTGTCTCTGTATATCTGTGTCTCTGTATATCTGTATATCTGTCTCTGTATATCGGTGTCTCTGTATATCTGTATATCTGTGTCTCTGTATATCTGTGTCTCTGTATATCTATATATCTGTGTCTCTGTATATCTGTATCAGTGTCTCTGTATATCGGTGTCTCTGTATATCTGTATATCTGTGTCTCTGTATATCTGTGTCTCTGTATATCTGTGTCTCTGTATATCTATATATCTGTGTTTCTGTATATCTGTATCAGTGTCTCTGTATATCTGTCTCTGTATATCGGTGTCTCTGTATATCTGTATATCTGTGTCTCTGTATATCTGTGTCTCTGTATATCTATATATCTGTGTCTCTGTATATCTGTATCAGTGTCTCTGTATATCTGTCTCTGTATATCGGTGTCTCTGTATATCGGTGTCTCTGTATATCTGTATATCTGTGTCTCTGTATATCTGTGTCTCTGTATATCTATATATCTGTGTCTCTGTATATCTGTATCAGTGTCTCTGTATATCTCTCACTGAGTCTTGGGAATTTGGATAAAACAGGTTTTCATTTTAAAAATAAAAAGTTAAATTACAAAATCTGAAGGTATATCATTATAGACCAAAGTGTTGGCTGTTCAGCAATGTACTGGTGCAACCTCCTAATTTTGTATTTTTTTCCAGTTATTACTTTGTTTTTGTCAACACCGTCAGACACAATGAAAAGCATATTATGTTTTATTTTTTGGTCTAATATGTATTTAAAGTTTTTCAATCATTATCTGGAATTCGTAGTACACATATATGCTGTTAAATGTTGAATATTCACTTTTGTTAATTTTTTATAGTGTTTCATGTGTACTCCTTTAAAAGATCTAACATCATACAACGTTTACTTTAAGCCAAAATAGAAAAAAGTAATGTTTTTTTATTTAACTAACATATATTTGTATTAAAAGAGACTTTTACTTTAATAACTCAACAGCACTGAAGAAACATATTGTAAGCATATTCATTAAAAACAAATAAAACTCCCTCTGACGGTGGTGACTTTAAAACTGACGGTGGTGACACTAATCTGGTGACAGTGGCCTCATAACAACATACAATTCTAAAATGTATACCACACAAGATGGCTTCTTGCTTAACGACTTCATTTAACTATTGGGTAAAAAAACAAAACAATCCTGAGCATGCATATCATGTGAAAGAGTAGGTTTTTGTCACCACCGTCAGGTTTTCTGTGACGTCCAGTCTGACGGTGGTGACAAAATCCTCCAAACAGTCCTTAACGGAGGCTCGAAAATATAATTGTTGATCACAATAAATACGGGCTCACGGCTGTGGTTCAGCCGCAGCCTCGAGGCCGAACCACAGCCGTGAGGATATCCACCAAAACCTGACGGTGGCGACAAAAACCTACTCTTTCACATGATATGCATGAGTTGTTCACATTAGCCATCTTGTTTCCCCTCTATTGCTAGCTATTTCAGACCTCTTCTTAAAAAGTATACATTTATGTCATAATCTAATCTAATATTTTTTATACAAAAGAGAGGGTGTTGACAGTTATGGTTGCGACAAAAATGTGTCTTAAGAGAAAATAGCAAACTTAAGGGAGCTTGAGTGATCTTGAAGCATGCAGTAGAGTTGAAGGTGGTGACAAATATGTGGGACACATTTTGAGCAACCACAAAATAATAGTAAATATTGTTTAAAAACTCACTGATTGTAGTTTTTAAAACATATTACACTGTACTATTTCATGTGGTAAAGATAATCATTCAATTATTACTTTATGTTTTTTAAATCAAGTTGAAATGATTATCTCCTATCCAAGGACAACTGATTTTGTAGGCAATGGGCCAGCAAATAATCATTAAATTAATACAAATTTAAAATAAACCTATAAAAGAACCATACATATGTGCAAATGACCCCTGATTATAACCTTGATTCTTTTTATTCATGAAAATGTTATTAATTTCCAACAGAATTGGCACTTTTCTTAGTGGGACATGTTTTCGCTAAAGTTTCAAGAATCAGTGCTGTATCAGTGTCTCTGTATATCAGTGTCTCTGTATATCTGTATCAGTGTCTCTGCATATCTGTGTCTCTGTTTATCTGTGTCTCTGTATATCTGTGTCTCTGTTAATTATAGAGTGTGGTCTAGACCTGTTCTATCTGTAAAGTGTAGAGTAACTTCTGTTAGGATCTGATACTGGAAATAAAACAGAGACAGGAAACAGAAGAACAGTCTGAGACTCACCATCACTGGACTCCTCCTCACTGTCTCCCTCTTCATCATCCTCTTCATCATCTTCTTCCTCATCATCTTCCTCATCATTTTCCTCATCCTCATCCTCATCGTCTTCCTCTTCGTCTTCGTCGTCTCTCAGCTGGAGGTTTTGCTGCAGAGTTTCCCTCCATGAAGCTCCGGCCTCCTCTAAACTCACACAATGTCGGCCTTCCGCTTCTTCATCTTCTTCATCTTTCTCTTCCTCTTCTTTTTCTTCCTCCATCTCCGACTCTGAACTGAAATCAGACAGACGCAGTCCTGAGTGTTTCACAGTGAAGAGTGGAGCCAAAGGGCTCAAAGGATCCCAGTAATAGAGACACACCCAGCATGAGAGATCTTCATCATCAATGGTTTCTTTGTTTGTATCTGCGTATATAAACCAGTGTTTGTATTCATTTCATTTGTTTATTTGTGAATTTTATATAATATTGTGTCTCTATTACTGCGATATTTCTTTTGGCAAAACAACTGTTGTTTTTAAAAATGCTTTATAAATAAAGTTTAAATTTTCTTGGCATTGATGGCCCTCCATACTGAGTAGACTCAGACCTGTATCTGTGTTTCTCTTCCACGCTCAGGTTGAACCGGTCCAGCGTTTCCTCTTCGACCTCCTCTATAAGCTCCGCCTCCTCTATAAGCTCCGCCTCCTCTATAAGCCCCGCCTCCACCTTCGTTGAGCTGCGGCGACGGTTCTCCGGCTTGACTGTCTCCGGTGGCTCGGCCATCACAGAAGCCACTGCCAACACAGCAACGCAGCCGCGCACACACACACACAGACACACACACACACTAAAGCCCACATTGATCCCGTTTCAGGAGCATGCTCAGTGCAGACGCCGAAACTCTGAAAGGATGTGAAGGTGAAGCGAGTTTACCTGAAGAGCGCCGGCGCTGAGCCGAGACCGTAGAGGCTGAACCCAGAGACGCCTGCAGACAAAACAAACACGCCCATAACTCAAAACAAACACGCCCATAACTCAAAACAAACACGCCCATAACTCAAAACAAACACGCCCATAACTCAAAACAAACACGCCCATAACTCAAAACAAACACGCCCATAACTCAAAACAAACACGCCCATAACTCTAAACAAACACGCCCATAACTCAAAACAAACACGCCCATAACTCTAAACAAACACGCCCATAACTCTAAACAAACACGCCCATAACTCAAAACAAACACGCCCATAACTCAAAACAAACACGCCCATAACTCAAAACAAACACGCCCATAACTCAAAACAAACACGCCCATAACTCAGGTTATTAAATGCTGACCTTCCCTAAACGTTGACTTGTTTTAATCGACGTTGGCGTAAAATATTGAACAATTATTTTATTTTAACTCTCGTGACTTCCTGTCGGCGGTCTACTTTGCTTTTCTGTGTAAAAATTGTAACTTTTTTCAATGTTTTGGCTTTTTTAACACTTTTGTCCCTTTTCCCGATGTTTTAACGTTTCAATCACTTTTTTCCAAGTTTTTTGTCACTTTTTCTGATGATTCTGCTGATTTTTCTGACATTCTTTTATCAATTTTTCTTCAATTGTTATAAAATTTACTAAAACACCCAAATTCAACGACAGCAGTGAACTGATAATGTATTTAACTTGTGAAGAGCGTTATTTCTTTTGACAATTTGGTTGAAAGAAACCCAAATTTCTGATATAGAAACTTTAATAGAACTGTGAAAATGGGTCAAATGTAACCCGAGGAAAGCAGTAATTTTCCATAATTTAAATAAAGTTTTTTAGCTTTAATTTGACATGAAATCTTGTGTATTTTAACATTTGATCTTTTCAATTAAAAATAAAATAATTTTGAGAACATTTCTGGCGTTTCACAGTTTAAGGTTTAACACAAACATGTAGATTCACCTTCTATATTCTAATATAGTATATATATATAATATATACAGATACACAGGATCTCTTCTCAAATGAAAATGTCCAAAATAAAAATAATAACAAATATAAATAAATAAAAATAGATAAAGAAAAAGAAAAAGAAAAATGAATACAAAATTTCAAATTCAAAAATGAATTTGAATAAAATTAAAAATATGAATGAAAAAATATTAAAAAGTTATATTATTTAAAAATGTATTTTAATATTCTTAAGAAGAGTTCTTACGATGTCGGGTCGGTGAGCCGTGGCGATGTCGGACGTGCTGGACCTCTTCCTCGCCGTGGCGTGCTGCAGACAGTAAAACCTCCCTGAACACAACACACATCAGAGGTCTTACAGCCCGCTGGCTTCAAACTCTCACACGCTGCGCTCTGATTGGCTGCTCACACTTCTGACCCAACAGACAGGACCAGCTTTGTGTGACTTTATTTTTGGACCCCCTCGAAATGAGATGCTACATCTTAAGGGGCTATTCTTTCACTCACACACACACACACACACACACACACACACACACACACACACACACACACACACACACACACACACACACACACACACACACACACACACACACACACACACACACACACACACACACACACACACACACACACACATGTTGTGAATACACACACACCACAACACACACACTCATGACTCTGCCTTCATAAAAGCCTCTTTATGATCCTCTGTGTTAACATGAAATATGGAGAAGATTTCACTGATTAAATCAAATATTTATGATCCTCTCTGTGTTAACATGAAATATGGAGAAGATTTCACTGATTAAATCATATATATTATGATCCTCTCTGTGTTAACATGAAATATGGAGAAGATTTCACTGATTAAATCATATATATTATGATCCTCTCTGTGTTAACATGAAATATGGAGAAGATTTCACTGATTAAATCATATATATTATGATCCTCTCTGTGTTAACATGAAATATGGAGAAGATTTCACTGATTAAATCATATATATTATGATCCTCTCTGTGTTAACATGAAATATGGAGAAGATTTCACTGATTAAATCATATATATTATGATCCTCTCTGTGTTAACATGAAATATGGAGAAGATTTCACTGATTAAATCATATATATTATGATCCTCTCTGTGTTAACATGAAATATGGAGAAGATTTCACTGATTAAATCATATATATTATGATCCTCTCTGTGTTAACATGAAATATGGAGAAGATTTCACTGATTAAATCATATATATTATGATCCTCTCTGTGTTAACATGAAATATGGAGAAGATTTCACTGATTAAATCATATATATTAAGATCCACTTGAGAGATTAAAGGTGTAAATTTGAGCTTCTCTATGTGATAATATCTGAACACTTTAATGTGACAGCTGAACCAACCAGATTACACAAGATCACCACATCAACCACAGCGGGTGTGTGTGTGTGTGTGTGTGTGTGTGTGTGTGTGTGTGTGTGTATGTCTGTATGTATGTGTGTGTGTGTGTGTGTGTGTGTGTGTCTGTGTGTGTGTCTCTGTGTGTGTGTGTGTGTGTGTATATCTCTGTATATATGTGTGTGTGTGTGTGTGTGTGTGTGTGTATCTCTGTATATATGTGTGTGTGTGTGTGTGTGTGTGTGTGTGTGTGTGCGTCTGTGTCTGTGTCTCTGTGTGTGTGTATGTGTGTATATATATATACACATATATATACACACACATATATATATATATATATATATATATATATATATATGTGTGTGTGTGTGTGTACTGACTGGTGTGCTGGTCATAGCTGTAGCCTCCCAGTCTCAGCGTGCTGCTGCACTGGGAACACTGGAAACAGCTGCGATGGAACAAGAGACTCTCAGCACTCAGACGCTCCATCAGATAGACCCGCTGCTGGCAGAAGAAACACACCGCGCTGCAGACAGCCCCCTGCAGACAGACAGGTAGCACACAGACAGCTATCAGAGACAGACACACAGGTAGCACACAGACAGCTATCAGACAGAGAGACACACAGGTAGCACACAGACAGCTATCAGAGACAGACAGACAGGTAGCACACAGACAGCTATCGGAGACAGACACACAGGTAGCACACAGACAGCTATCAGAGACAGACAGACAGGTAGCACACAGACAGCTATCAGAGACAGACAGACAGGTAGCACACAGACAGCTATCAGAGACAGACAGACAGGTAGCACACAGACAGCTATCAGAGACAGACAGACAGGTAGCACACAGACAGCTATCAGAGACAGACAGACAGGTAGCACACAGACAGCTATCAGAGACAGACAGACAGGTAGCACACAGACAGCTATCAGAGACAGACAGACAGGTAGCACACAGACAGCTATCAGAGACAGACAGACAGACAGACATAATGGAAATCTGCAGAATATATCTGACAGTTTTTCTGCTTGTTATGAATTCATTTTAATATTTTAGATTTGTTGAACGTGTTTAATATAATAAATCAGACATGAATCAAAGGGATCAGAAAGACTTCAGGACTGATTCTCAAGCAATACGTTTACAAACTGAGACACTAAATGACCATTATTATATTAATATTTTATATTCCATATTGGAAGTATTACTTATTACACACATTACATATTGTAACTTTGGGTGGTAGACATGTTGAGGGGTAACTGAACCTTGGACCCAGTTCTAACGATCTGGGCTATAAATGTAAGAGATGTGAGTCAGCTCTTAGAAGAGGAAAGGTTGGAGCCCCCCTGCTCCAAAGAATAAGACTAAGTGATTTAGAGCCAGCAGGCGGGGGGGGGGGGGGGGGAGTCCAGCTCAGCGTCAATAGAAACTATTCATGTGTTCACATCACATGAAGCATCGTGCCCCGCACAGCTCCAGGAATTAGACCGAGCCGGGGGACACAGCAGCTGCTCGCTCGTTATTTTAGTCTTAAAGGGACAGTTCACATAAACACTGAAGCTTCACAGTTTAAGACCTGATAGATATATATATATATATATATATATATATATATATAAACTGCTCTACAGTCACAGACTCCACAACACAGATTCCCAGAATGCCGTGCGGCTGTACCTGGTCCTCCTGAGGGATGGAAGTCTGAGACTTGATCTTCTCTCTGAACCGAAAACTCAGCTGCTCCTGTTGGAGAGTCCTCTTCCTCTGACGGAGACACACACAGACACACACAGGACAGTTACACACCTACTGCAGTACACAACTACACACACACACACACACACACACACACACACACACACACACACACACACACACACACACACACACACACACACACACACACACACACACACACACACACACACACACACACACACACACACACACACACACACACACACACACACACACACACACACACACACACCCCCTACTACTGGACCAGGGACCTTTACTGTCCAGGAGTCATATCTATATAACACAGTCTCTAAAGTCTAAATACCAACATTAATATAATGTAATGTTTGATGTTTAATCTTCTGAACCATCTCAGTTTGGGTTCTGAAGTCTAAGAACAGATGCTCTGGATCAGTTGTTCCCAAACTGTGGTCCGCGGACCACTAGCGGTCCGTGAGGGTACTGCACGCGGTCAGTGGTAAGGTAAAATAAAATATAAAATAATAGTTTTTTAACCTTCATTTTACCAGGAAATTCCCATAGAAATTAAGAATATGTATATTCATATAACATTTAAATTTAAATTAAATTGTCAAGTTATTGTGTGATTACTAAAATAGGCTAGTGGCGCTCGGCAGTGATGTTCAGAAGTTGAAGATAAGATAAGATAAGATAAGATAAGAGATAAGATAAGAGATAAGATAAGATAAGAGATAAGATAAGAGATAAGATAAGATAAGATAAGAGATAAGATAAGAGATAAGATAAGATAAGATAAGAGATAAGATAAGATAAGAGATAAGATAAGAGATAAGATAAGATAAGAGATAAGATAAGAGATAAGATAAGATAAGATAAGAGATAAGATAAGAGATAAGATAAGATAAGATAAGATAAGAGATAAGATAAGAGATAAGATAAGATAAGAGATAAGATAAGAGATAAGATAAGATAAGATAAGAGATAAGATAAGAGATAAGATAAGATAAGATAAGAGATAAGATAAGAGATAAGATAAGATAAGATAAGAGATAAGATAAGAGATAAGATAAGATAAGATAAGAGATAAGATAAGAGATAAGATAAGAGATAAGATAAGATATCTATACAGGACATGATTTGGGTCTTTGATGACTTTGAGACCCTGTTTCCTAACCACCTCCTCAAAAAGCTCCTGAAGAAGAGTTGGTGGCATTTGGCCAATTATTTTGCCAGCCCTTATATCAATTTTTGTAGCTGTGATTTTAGTTTAACGGACAATAATCCCCTAAAATCGCCAAAGGTTTAGAAATTTT